>NC_056741.1:748073711-748373711 GCF_019279795.1 Protopterus annectens
TAAGGGAGGGGGAAAAAAATTTACTACGTTTTTAAAGTTCACATATAATATTAGTAAGGAAGGATGTGAATACCTGGACATAAAACTCAGGAAAACAAGAGGAAATATAGAATCAAATATTTATCGTAAAAAGACATTTTCTAACTCCTATCTTCACTTCAAGAGTTGTCACCCTTATTTCCAAAAGTACAATTTGGTTAAGGGACAAATGGTAAGGCTTTCTAGGATTATCAGTGAGGATAGTGAGTTTTTTGAACAGTTAGACATCCTATCAAATATGTTTGTGGACAGGGGTTACCCTAAAAATTATTGGACCAAACTAAAAGTGAAGTAAAAGAAAAAAGACACACTAATTTCAAGCCTATATTAAAATATGGTATGTGTAAGAACAAACTGGAAAAGAACAAAAGTGGTCAAGAAAAAGCATGTGCATTAATTTTACCTTACACTAGTAACATTAACACAATGTCAGAAAATATAAAAGAGACAATCAGGAATGTATTCAATAATGAAACAGAGATTGTGAAATGTTTAGGTAATGAAGCTACAATTGTGTTCAGTAGAGGTAAAAATTTAAAGGATTATTTTGAAAAGGAAACTGCATACAAAAATTCACAAATGAAAAAATTTGTTTTTTGCAGATGTTGCAGATACATTAATGACGGGCCCTATGTAACAATAAAAGGTTTCAACCGGACTATTAGATGTCCTGGGCACGTAAATTGTAACACGAAGTTAGTAGTTTACTTAGCTAGTTGTTTGACTTGTCAGGCGCATTATATAGGCAAAACAATTAGGAAGCTAAGGGAAAGAATTACTGAACACAATAGGGACATCAAAAATAAAAAAAACTACCAATTCTCTGTATATGCACAGTACAACTTGCACAGATTTTAAGAAATTTCTATTTTTTGTTATTGACAGGATACCTCAAAATTGTATAAAAGAAGGAGATGTTAATAGTTTGTTAGAATTGAAGGAATGTCTCTGGCAATTGAGGTTAAATGCATGTAACCTGCCAGGTATTAACGAACATATATCTATTGTTTCCTATTTGAAGTTAAAATCTTACAGCATTTAGTTTCAACATTTTCTGTACACAACATACACAACTGTTGTACATAACAATTTTTTAAGGTTTTTAAGATTAGTATTATTATTTTAACATTATAGACAATATATATTATACATTTTATTTATATTTATACTAGGAGTAGATATTTATATATATATATATATATATATATATATATATATATATATATATATTTATATATTTATTTATTTCACACTTACATATATTAATATTTATTTATATTTATCAAAATGTGTTATTTATGGAACTATTACCACTCTACACACACACATATAACACAAAGGGTTTGTCTTTTTAAATGAGACCACACGTTGTATTATTACGGATGATATGGTTTTTATATATGTCACATTTTGGGAGTATACCCTAATATTATGAAATTGTTTTTTACACAAAATATGTTTTTCAAACTATTTACTTATTTGGCAGAAAAACTACTATTCAACATTGGTATGACAACTGTTTAATTAACTATTACCAATTAATTAATTAACTGATATGATTGGATAGTTTCATTTATATAAAGTAGCTGCTGTTCTAAAACTCTTCACTCTGATGAAACCCGTGATGTAAACGGGTGAAAGCGCTAAGTGAAGTAATATTTGTTTTAGCGTTTTAGAGAACAGCTTGATGATATGATGGAAGATTTTTTAAATAGTGGATATGATTTTGATTTTCTATCGGGACTAAAGGCGCAGATTGTTGCTGATAGAGGGACAAAATTTAAACCCACTTTCTTATCAGACCTTGAATCCAATTTTACTTTGAAAAATGTAAAGAACAAGGATTCTCAGGTTAGATACGTTACTACATATAATATCAGGACACACTTGGTTAAGAAAGTGATAAAAAAGAATTGGGTCATTTTAATGACATCAGATGACATTAGAGCTATTTTAGATGACAGTCCATATTTTTCGTATAGGAACATGAAGACTTTAAAAAGTAAGCTATGTTATAAGGATTTTAATTCTAATAGGAATTCTAAATCGTTTACAAAAACCAAGTTAGGTACATTTTGTTGTATGAACTTTTCTTGTTGCCCTGATATTTTTTGTGTTGCTAGTAATATTTTTATACACCCGATAACAGGTAAAATTTATAAATTTGATTTGACAGCAACGTGTATTACCAGCAATGTTGTGTATTTAGTAACTTGTGTGTTATGTTCAGCATTTTATGTGGGAAAAATGTCAAGGAAGTTGAAATAACGTATTACTGAACACAAGTCAGAGATTAGAAGAGCTAATGATAAAAATGCTCTATATAAACACATAAGTGCTTGTGGTTCTAACCACAGGTTTGGGTTTAGAATTATAGATAATGTGCATACAAACATAAGGGGTGGGGATATCTATAATTTAATTGAGAGTAAGGAATATGAATGGATACTTAGACTTGCTGCTTACCATTCACCAGGGTTGAATTTTATGGTTACATTAAAACCGATTCTTATTCTTATTAAATTTCAACAAACTAAGTTGTATTCTTAGTTTGAATTTTTTAGTGTATATATTTTTTAGTATATATATTTTTAATATGCTTCATATATCATCTTTTTAATGTGTTCCATATATTATGTTATGTTTGTCATATGACCTTGAGCTGCATGTCATGTGACATCTTGATGTGTATTTAAACTCACCTGTCTTTAGAGTTTGTATTAGCATTGAGAAAGGGTTACACCCGAAAGCTTTGCTGTTTGCTTTTTTATAAACATGGTTTTCTCTACAACTGTGTCATTTTTGAGGGGTGTCATCAGCCACAGCTCCAGTGCTTAGCCAGCATCCCCTATTATGTGGCCATATGGGATGTCCCCACTGGCAAATGACTGGTACAGCTGTGTCATATGCCAGATGTGGGAGTCATGATAGCTTCCAGGGCTGCCAGCACACACATTCAAGATAATGCCCTGGGCATCGCACATGACCTGGCAGTTGATGGAGGGGAAGCCCTTGCGGTTTATGTAGACCCTACCCTGCTCAACGGGTGGTGCTTTGATGTGTATGTGCATGCAGTCGATAGCACCCACTACCTCAGAATATTCTGCTATTTGGTAGAAGAGACGCATACTGATGGTCAACGCCTCACGGGTCATGGGGAAATATATGTGCCCACCAGCATGTGCTGCACTGGCATCCAGGATCTGATGGAGTACCCTGGATGCTGATGCCTGTGAGATCCCCATGATATCCCCAGTTGCCCTTTGGAAGGTACCTGTGGCTAGTATTCTTAAACCTACACATACCTTGGTATCCACTAGGATGGGTTTCCCTCTGTTGGTTCTGTGTGTGAGGTGGAGCCGGCACAGCTCAACAATTTGCGTAGAAGGTCCCTAGCCACCCTATAGCGCTCCACTGTCTCCAGTTCATGTAGGCCCTGGTAGATTACCCTGGGTCTGTACACTCTTCTCCTCCTCACTGTGGGATGGTCATCAGCATTTACATCCTCACCACCCTCAGCCACTTGCACATATTGATGTATGAGAACGACAGCAGCCCCTATCATTTTTTTGTCAGGTAAAATTTCCCCCTCTGTATACACCGGTGATGTAGAGTTTGTGGGAAAAAAACAGACTGAAAGGGGTTTGCATAGTTTATAGTACTGTGCTGGGCTGCTGCCTGTGTAATTGGCTGATTCTGATACATTTCACCTGCCAGCTCTCCTTGAGTGCCTTCCTACTGCTGTTTTACCTTCACATTGCCTTCCCGTTTAAGCCCCAAGGCACGCTGCACATACCCAGTGCTCACATGTGAAATGAGCTGCTATTTCCTGTTTTTCTGGGGGAAGGGTTGTTTAAAACCCAGTGCATGGCATGCACACACATTTAAGCAGGAAAAACAGTGCTCAACAATGTGAGACACACCTCCTTCCTTAGCTCTGCTTAGCTAAGAGCAAACACGGGCCGCAGGGCTCCAATAAGTTTACACCAAGCATGACACACCCCCAACTGAAGTCATCCTCTTGTGCTGCTTACATGGCTCCCTATTCCTGCACCTGCATGATTAGGTGCAGCCTTTCAGTAGGTAGAAATCTGTGATTCAGTATAGGTCCCGTCATTTGCATATCCCAGTGTGCAAGTCCATAGTTGCAATTCCCAAACACACCCTTTCCCCTTGGCAACCAGTGCTTCCTTGTTTTGTTTACATTCTGCCTGTCCTTGACTATATAATAGCAGAATGCATATTTCTATTAAATGGCAGCTTTTCCCTTTTATTTTCAGCACCTCTGTGTTTGCATGCTACTGCCCTTAGCTTAAACGACCGATATCGGCCAACAAAAAAATAAAAGTTTCATTTTTATAAAAATTATGTGCCTTTTAATGCCAATGGCCTTATATCTGGCCATTGGTTTGTCTGTTCTACATAACACATGCTTTTCACGAGCTGTCATGCTTCCATTTTATCAGATGCAAAAATGTATTCGGCTACTAGCCAAATGCATATTTGCAGTGACACTGTTGCTATATGGAATCCGTTCAGTTTGCTGGATCACAAGATCACCTCATTTGCATGGTTTTCACCAGCAAACAAGGTGATTTGCATACTGAACAGAATTCCGTGCAGGAACAGTATAGGGCCACTTGTGCACGCAGAAACAGCCCTATCCTGGATCACACGGCGGCCATATTGCGTGTAGGAGCTGCTACACGGTTCCTGCACGGAATTTGGCCATTCGTGAATCCAGCCATATGTCTCCCCCTACAAAGGATCTCTATAAAAAAATAATATCCTGTTTCACTTTTCCCCTTTAGGTCATGGATTCCTGTTGGTAAGAACCTTTCTTCAACTGTGTTCCATTTTCTGTAGTTACTTTGCTGCAAAGGTCTCCCCTCAAGTACCCTTCTTTCTCTGCATTTATTTCATTTTCTGTGTCAATGTCTTTTGTTAGTCTCTGAGTTGACTTCTGTTTCATATTGATTTTTGTCTCAGTTTCTGTGCTAACATCCTTTACTGTTTTGGATTTCTGTTGTAGTTTTGTTGGACATGGTTCTGATTGCTGAACTAATTTTCTTCTGCTATACAGTCAAATTCTGATTTATTTTTAAGTTTTTGCAGCAACTCTCTTTTCTCAGTTTTGGTTTTGGACTGCTGTGCAAAAATTACTACCTTGCGTTCCCCATCTCCATTTTTATACTGAATGGGTCTGCGTGTTTACCACACTGTGTCTAAAGATGTTCCTCCTCCCACATTCTCCACAGTGCTTTAAAATGGGGAAAGTCTTTCCCCTTATATTACATTAAGAATTAAATCAGGAGTTACAGTTACCAGTTAATGTCTTCCCTAGCATTCTCTGTGTATCACAGGATACTTCTTTTTATCACCATAAATGTATACTACCACCACTCTCTGGCTTTTACTAATTTTATGTTTGTGCATCAGAGCGATATACTGACAGGGGTGATTAGAGTCCAACAGAGCTTTCACTTCCCTGTATTCTTAAAAAAAAAAAAATTAGTAAAGTTCACTAATGTGATCATTACACAGTGACACTGGGCTGATTCAATCACCTTAGCTAAAGTTCTATCACAGTCCATAGGGGGAAAAAATCATCCACTGTAACATTTCACATACTTATTGGCAGAAGGTTTCCCAGTGTTAATAGTACATGGCTTAGCAGTGTGACCTCTTCTTCCATATTTGTAACAAATTAATAATTAGCTTCATTTTAATTGCACAAAAGGTTTATCCCTTGCATTTCTATATTTATAAACAGACAATTCATTTTTAAACAGGCTTTTATTAATTAATAAATATTCTGTCATTTAGATCACTTGTAATACCCATTTTCTTATTTTACTTGACAATGCCCTCTTAAATCTGTCTACTTCTAAAATATCCAATGCTATTAATATCAAGCTCAAGCCAAAAGATTTAAAATGTGCTTTAGGTCATGCATCTGTGCACTTCAGAGTTTCTCTGTATAAAAGTCTATTTATGAAATATTATTGGCTGCACATCAGGAGTTATATCAACCCTGATCAAAAGTTGTTTTTAGAGTTTATCACAGTCCTTACAGCCCATTTCATCCATGTCCATTCATGGCTTTAGTACTTCTCCTGTCAGCTGGGATGCAGAGATTCTTGTCCACTCTGCTTGGTTCCAGTTTGCTAAGGTAGCATAGCATTCGAAAGTCACTAAATAATATTTTGGAATATTTTTGCTGGCTAGTTATTTGGAGGTAATATAGTCTTGGGGTAGTGGCTGACATAATGAATTGTTATAGTTTCAACAGTTTGTCAGTCCTTCCCTGTGATTCCACAATTTTCCTTAATTCCTCCATGGATTACATGCCAAAAATATTACAGATAGTTTTATGGGGAGCTTACAGCTAAGATTGTACTTGGTCACAGAGGTACTGCAAGGAACTACAGTTGGAAAGGTTTAGAGTGAAACTGACAGTGCACTCGAGCAGTGTAGCATTTATAAAGACACTAGGGACATGACATACACAGAAAGTCACATTTATTATTACACTGAATTAAGATAATGGATCACTTGTCATTAACAAAGCTTCTGCAATTTTACTTGTTTCTTTCATTGGTCACCCAAAGAATTTCTGGTTCATTTTCCAGTAACATGACACTGCTTCTCTGGTAAATATGTTTTACTCAATGTTTTATATGTGCAGTTCTTTTTCAAGTCATACTTGGGGTGACTTAAAATTGTTCTGAATATAGTTAGCAAAGGTTTGTGGTCTGCTTCCAGCTGAACATCTTTACCTTAGACATTCATAGAATATCTCACAGTCATACACTACTGCTAACAACATTTCTGTTTCAGAAAGCATTTGTGCATATATTACTGCTCTTGATCCACAGAGAATGGGCTAGATTCAATAAAGCTCACACTAAGTGTACACTGTTCTGACTGAACAGACATAACACACAACTTCTTCCTCCTAATTTTAGTTTAAGCTGTGGTGGTACAGCAGTAGCGTTGTTGCCTCACAGCAAGAGGTTCTCCTGTTTGATTCTCGGCTGGAGTCCCTTCTGTGTGGAGTCTGCATGTCCTCCCCGCAGTCAAGTGGCCTCCGAAAGACATGCATGAATGGGCATGCCTTCATTGAAGGTTGGGCATCGGGCTGGCAACTTGGCACCATAAAATCTACTGCCAATCATTAGCGGACCGGAGTTCCGTTGTGGTGACCCCTAACCAGGAAAAGCCGAAAAGACAAACAACAACATTCTTGCAGCTTTAAATACTGACAGGATTCATAAAGGTTACCACAAAGTGTACACTACATGTACACTTAGTTTAATCTTTCTGAGTGACTAGAAAGCATAAAAAATGTGATAAGAATTTTATTGAATACATATCATGTACGCTTAGTGTACACTCAGTGTTGGCTTTACTGAATCCGGCCCCAGGTCTTTTTTCTAGCACAAATTCTACAGAATTTATATTAAGGATAGTGCTTCTTCTTGTTTTATAACCATACCTAGTCCATGAGGCCTGGAGTTTAGATTTGCAGCTATTTCCCTAGTATACTTTGCTGTCATAACGCACTGTGACATGGCTCTCAATTTACATCCTTCAGCGTTACACCACACCCTCTCTTGGTTTCTTATTTTCAATGTTTTGATTTTATAACATATGCATATTTTTCTCAATTCAGCCTTTTAACTGCATATTAGTAATTTCATTTGTTCTGCATATATCCACAGCTTTTTCATAGGGGCATTGTTTTAATAATAAATAATGTAACTTACCAAGTTCAGTCTGTTGTCGTTTTCTTCAAATCAATTACTGAAGCACATATAGCCTATATAGGACTTTGTGAACATGGAAAATGTGAATAAATCTCAGTTTTTTTCCACAGCTTTGAATAATTCCTGAATTTCTCTTAACTGCTGCAATTTTGTATTCCCTTCCTCAGGAAAAGCAAGTGTTTATACTTTCAAGAATTACTGCCCAGCAATGGAAAGGAATGTAGATGATCTTACCTTTTGAGATTTTTCATTTAATCCACTCACCATGTTGTGGATGTGGCTAACCTCAATCAGACCATTACTAAGACCGAATGCTGGAGAAAGCAGGTTTACTACAGGACATGCAGCTTTCTGTAATTACCTCATTAGCAAATCTATATGCCCTATATTCTACAGCTCTCAACAGTGCTAGCCATAAGGTACGTCTTTGTGACTCTATTCCCCAACTCCCACCCAGGTATCCATCACACTGATGGGCTGGGATCACCTCTTGAGTCATTGATGCGGATATAATCTGTTCCTACCCATGATCATATGATGTCCAAAATCAATAAGAACTTTCCTAGTGTTTTAGAAACTAAACTATTAAAAATAAAATTATTTACTCTTTGTTGACTGGGTTAGTTTTAGTAGACTGGCCTCTTTCACGGAAGACCCAAGGTGGCATTCATGCTACAGAGGAGAAATTTGGCCAGGCCATTGGGGAAATTCCCCTACTTGTGGTAGTAGGGGGAAGCATTTGTGTGTGACACAACAGACTTCCTGTTCCCAGCACAGAGATGGCCCAGAGAAACAGGGAGAAAATATGGCTGATGCAGCTTTTTCTGAAACTGAAATGAAAGTTGCTGAAAATGTAGTTGAAATGGTAGAATCACTACCAGAAGTTTTTTTTTTCTGATGATGCAGAAAAAAAACAGTGACATTTGAGGAAAACGAGATTTTGAAGGAAAAGGAGATTGTAGCTGAAACAGAGATGGATTCAAAGGAAATTTTTCAGAGGAGATTGGAGGAGAGACAGTTACATTTAAAGAATGCATAATTATAACCCTCCAATTGGGGGGAGTTGTGGGATGATTATTTGGAAGAAATGGTAAACAAAAGTGAGACAGAAAATGGAGCAGCGATTTCATGGAGTGACAGCATGGAAAAATAGAAGAAGAAGAAGAGACTGCACCAGAAAAAGTTCCAGAGACAAAAAAAAAAAACTAATGCACAAACTGTTGGAGAAGGAACAAAGAAGAAAGAAAAAATAAAATAAATAAAAAAGAAGTATACAGTACATGTGAGAAGTAAAAAAGAAGTTTGGACAGGTATGAGGTTTGGGACTCTGTCATAGCACCTCTGGGTGTCAAAGCAAAAGAGTTAAGAGCATTTATTTTAATTAGTAAAGAGACTTTTTGTGACTTGATATTTGAGACTAGGCAGGCCATGGAAAATTTTTTGGGTGCATATGAACAAAAAATATTTATCCATGGTAAGAATATGTGGTACAAGCTATGTTCCATTTTAGAACTGAAACTGAAGCAAAAGAAGTGAAAGAGCACTTAACTGTATGTAAGGAAGTAATGGACACATCAAAAATATATGATGAAAGAGAACTATGGACTGGAGGATGGTAACGTGGAGTAATACTGAAAATGATAACGTTATGCATGTGCCTAGTTTTATTAATGTTCATGGTAATAGGGGGTTTGTGAAATATAGGGGTCAACCAAAGACTTATTTGTGTGGAAAAAAATGATCATTTAATTAATGAATGTGATAATAAAAGATGCTATTTATGTGCTAAAATAGGGCATATGCAAAAATGTGCTCTAAAATGCAAACAATGTGGCAATATTTGTCATTTATGGCTAGAATGTGAAATGAATGTGCAAGAAAATGAAAATGAAAATTAAGTTATACAGGAAAAAAAGATAGAAGAATATGTTATACAAGAAAATGTACAAAAAATATTTTACTGATAAAAAGGTTGTACATGAAGTTAAAGAAATGAATAGGGAAAAAGAAATGGGAGACAAGTGAGGAAGAAGCTGACTGGCATACAGTAAGACATAAAAATAATTTGATAGGGAAGAGAGTTAAAGAAAAGAAAATGCAAAAATATAATGCTTAGAGAAAATAAGAAAGGAAATGGATAAAAATGTTTTTCTACTAATTGCTCTTAAAAGCTGAAAATGTTATATTTAAATGTGAACAGTATGAAAAATCTAAAATGAGAATAGGTATATTACAATGATGATGCACATATTACTGTTTTAGAAGATATCAGATTATTAACAGAAGAAGGAAGAAAGAATACAAACTGAAAAACTGTGGAATGGTGTGGTAGTTTGGAAAACATGGAAAGAAACATGCTCAGGCATATGTATATTATGTCAAGAAAGCATTAAAATATTAGATGTAACCATAGTGGAACTAGGACGAATTACGGTAATAGACTTGAGATGGAAAAAATATGTGTATAGCATTATAGCTGTATATGCATATGTAACAAAAAATGAGAAAAAAATGATGCTTAAAAATATTCTTGAATATGTTTGTGCAAATATGGACATTATAGTGTTGGATGATTTGTATTGTAATTTAAAAAAATAAGAGCAATTGTGATGTCATGGTTAAAGACATTTTTGAGAAGTGGAAAGTTAATTGCATGGGAGAATAACCACTGGACCCACAAAAGGAATGAGATTAGGAAAGAAATTGATTATTTTTAATATCTGATAGTTTAAAAGTTCAAAACAGGAATTAAGTATGCTGGATTTTGGATCATGTGGCTATATGGGTTAAAGTACAGGAACATAAAGAATATATAAGAATAGGAAAAGGAATAAAGAGAATTAATGAAAAGGAATTAAATTTAAAAGAGAAAAAAGTTATGGAATTATAGAAAAATCATATGAATATGAGAGAGTTTTATGTGAATTGGACTGTTTGGTGGTTTAATTTTAAACACTCATATAAACAAAGTGTTTTTAGAATGTATAAGGAAGAAAAGAAGAAAAGAAAAAAGAGATACAAGGTATTCAGTCACAAAACATTCAGAGACTTACTAGAGAAAAAAAATTCCTTTTATGAAAAAAGAAAGATAAATATTTAAAATGAATCAAATTAATATTAACTTGTTATAAAAATAAAAATATTGTTTACAATGAAAGAAAGAGGAGGTAGCACAATACCTAAGTAAAATAAAAGAAGGAAAAATAAGAGAATTAAAGAATAAGGAAAGTAAGCAAATAAGACAGCAAGAAGGAACATATGAAATAATTAAACAATATGTATTGGAATTATTTGTTCAAAGAGAAGAAAACATAGAACAAATTTATAAAAGTGTAAAATTAAATAATGAAGATAATGAGTATTTAGAACAAAAAATAACTATGAAAGAATTGAATGAAATTCTAAAAGATACTAACATGAATTCTGCAACAGGACTGGATGGAACTGAATCCATCCATCCTCAAGCCCTTGTCAGGGTGTCACTCCAGCACTGGCAATCATCTCAAACCAAGGTTTACATCACAAGGTGACTAGCCCTACCATGGTAGTTCATTCATGCAACTCACTTGCACACACATTCTCACATCTGCCCAATTTAGAGTGTCCAATCCACCTACTGCATGTCTTTGGAATGTGGGAGGAAATCGCAGCACCTGAAGGAAACCCATGTGACTGCAGGGAGGATATGCAGGCTCAGCACAGAGGGCACTCCAGCTGAGAATCAAACTGGAGATCCTCTTGCTGTGAGGTGACATCACTAACTGCTGCACCACTGTGGCCACCCTATAATAATAATAATAATAATAATTATTATTATTATTATTATTATTACTGGACAGCATTGAATATGGTATATATAAAGAAATGAAGGAGTGGCAAAAAATATTTTTTAAAGAAGTTATGACTGAATGGTTAGAAACTGGAATTAAAGAGAGAGAAAGATGTACAGGAGTTATAACATTTATTTAAAAAAAAAGAAATAGAAAGGAAATAAAACATTGGAGACCTATATCATTGAATAATATGGATTATAATATTTTTATGAGAATAATAACAAAAATGTTACAAAAACTGGATAGAGTACATGACCAAAATGTATTCAGAAGAAAAGGAAAAGGAAGTCAAGTGTTATTATGGATAATAAGAGATATAATTGATGATATAAATAAAAATGTAGAAGCAAAGGTTATGATAGGGAATATAAGTAAAACCTATGATAATATTCAATATAAATCAATATGGGGAATTTTGCAGACATATAATGTAAGCAAAAACAATTCTTACAAATAATAAAATCTGTTTATGAAATGTCTAGATTGGGAAGGAAATAAAACAGAATGTGGAATAAAGCAGGGCTGCCCAGCTAGTAGTGTAATTTTCTCATTAGTTATGAATGTAATAGTGAAGGAAATTAATAAAATGTCAAATAGCATTAGAAACAAAATGATGAAGGAAGTAGAGTTGTGAGTAATGTATAATTACGTGAATGATATTGTACCAATTGTTAAAAATTGTGGATGGAAGAAACAAATGAAAACCTAAGTATAAATTAAAAATGGTTCAAGTATAAATAAGGACAAAAGTAAAGGATTTGGTTTTGAAGGTATGACAAGAGGTACTGAGTTCAATGAAAAATATATAGATATATTAGTAATAATATTTGGAAGGAATTAATACAGATCAATGGGATAATGTACTCAAAGAAGTAAAGTATATGACATTTTTGGAAATCATATAGATTTTCATATAGAAAAAAGCACACTTGTTGAAAACCATGGTAACAGAAAAAATTGCTTATGTTGTTAACATCTATATGATTCCTATTAATTATGAAAAGGAACTAATGATGATTATATTTTCTTTTATATCGGGCACTAGACTGAATCCAGTTGAGGGATTCTATACATGAAAGAAGAGCAAGGAGGCTTGGGTATTATCAACCCTAGAGCACATGCAGCATCTTTAATTTTATATAAGGTATTAAAAGGAATTATGAAGGAAAATAAAAATTGATAGAAATGATACTATATTATGAATATAAAGAATTCTGGGAAGGAATGGAAATTAAAAAAGTAAAAATATTGTGAATGAAGAAATGAAAGAGTACCAAAACAAAATTGTGTTATGGAAGATAAAAAGAGCATATATGTGAGAAAAATAGAAAGGAATGGTACTTAAATATTATAAAGCATTTTATTGCATTGATCCATGGAATGATTTAGAAATAGATATGAAAAAGCCATAATGATGAGATATAATAATTCTTTTTATGGAGATTGTATATTAGAACATTTTTGGTTAAGACAAATATGCCATACAAGAAAAAACAAGATAGAATATGTAATAAATGTGGAGAGTTTGAGACTACTGAGTATGTGTTTTTGAAATGTGAAAGAGTTAATTTGTGGAAAGAAATATGTAAACATAATAAGGTGAAAAGTTTGTTGAAATTTGAACAAATAGATATGGGCATAACAGAATTTGGTTATTATGGTGCACGAAAACAGGAAGAAGTGAAGAAAATGGACAGAATAATATCTTATGTTTCATGGACTACATAGAACAAGAGAGTAAATGAAATCAAATACAATGGAAAATGGACTTTGACAAAAATTGTGGAGAAAATAATGTTTTGGTTGTGGATAAGAGTGGGGGAAATGCTTAAATTGACGTTTATAAGGTATGGAAATTTGTAAAGAGATGTAAATAATGTAAATATATAAATAATATGTAATGCATACATCAATAACCCCCCACTCATGTTTGTTTAAAATCAGGATACCGTTTTGAGTAGCAACTTCCTGCTTCAGTTCTGGGCTCTGTGGTGGCCCAGATAAACAGGGAGTAGAATGGAGTATGCTCAGAAAGAAGATGTGGGCAAGAATTTGCATTAATCGGAGGTAGAGGATTTGTGTGAGCTGATCAGTTCATGTGGATTGCAAGGAAAGGAGGTGATGAAGACAGTCAAGCCTTCTGATGAATTGCAGATCAAATCAGGAGATAGAAGGGTAGGAGTAAAAGTATCCAAACCTTTACAGGATTTGGAGATGTTATTTCAATGTAACCTTGTTTAATGAGGGAGGTAAATCATAGAATGGAAGTATTACTACAACCCTCCAGTTGGGAGGGTTGTGGAATTTTATTTTACAAGAACTGATTTTGAAGAGTGAACTAGAAAGCAGAGAAGCTTTATCATGGGCTATTATGGGCAGGGTGCAAGAAGAAGAAAGCCAAGAAATAGTCAAGAAAAAAATCATATGTAGAGAAAATAAAAGAAGGAAGAAGATGAGAAGAGAAGAAATTTGAACAAAGAAACAAAAGTACCTAGTAAGAATTATCAGTAAAGAGAAAAGTTTGGACAGTTATGACATTTGGGATAATATTGTGGTTCCTTTAGATATATCACCACAATTGGTAAGAGCTTTTATACACATTTTTAAAGACCCATTTTGTGACATTATACTTGAATCTTGTCAAGATATGGAGAAGTTTTTAGGTAAATATGATTCAAGAAAAGACTGAAGTCCATGGAATTTATATTTTTACATGTTTTAACAGGTAAGTGTAAAAATAAACTATTTATACAGTTTTAGACTGAAAATCGAGAAGAGTCACTCATGGACTGCATAAAGATGTTATGTAAAATTATAACAGACATTACAAAAAATTGTGATAATAGAGGCTTATGGACTGGGGGTGGGAATGTACTCTATTAAAAATGGAAAAAGACAAAATTTTACATTGATATGTTAACTGAATTGGAGCAAAAGTATTGTGAGATAGTGGGGACAACAAAAATGTGTTTCTTTTGTGGAAAATGTGATAATTTAATTAGCAATTAGGACAAAAAGTGGGGCATGATAAAATTGGTTTGAAATGTTTCAAATGTGCAAAAACAGGTCATTTATAGATGTATTGTAAAGAAAAGTTACTAGAACATAAAGGGGAGACATGGGGCAAGACATTATTCAAGCTGTTGAATAAGTAGTTGTTCAAGATATAGATCAAGAAAATTATAGAACAAGAGAATAAAATAGAAGCAAATCATTTAATAGTGTGAAATGAGATAAAAGTAAAATATTAATGTAGCAGAAAAAATGAAAGAAAAGAAAGACAAGAAAGTTTATCAGAAGTAAGTGATGAAGAAGAAATGAAGTGAAGAGTAGTGAAAGAAAAGAAAAATTATATACTGAGAAAAGAATAAAAGATAGGAAAATAAAGTATTTAGGCTTATGAACAAAAGAAAATAAGAAAGGAAAAGGATAGGTTACTAGGTACTGGAAAATAATATAAAGATTAAGGAAAAATGAAATGTGTTAAAATGAGAGTATTAGCAATAAATGTCAGTAGTATAAAGAATATAAAATGGAGAATACAGATATTATAATGGTGAGCAAAATGGATATGGATGTGTTTATTTTGAAAGATATAAGAATTACATCAAAAGAAGAAAGACGACAAACAGATAAATTATAGGGAAGTGAGAGTGTGTGGAATATAGAGACAGAAACCTGTTCAGATGTAGCAGTATTGTGCAGACCATCAATAAAATTCTTGGATTTTACTTGTAATGGGGAGAATAACAGTTATAGATATGAGATTTAACATGAAGTATTACGGGATATAATGAATGAATATCTGATAAGTGAAAAAATCAAAAATATTTTTGAAACAGCATACGAGAATAATAAAGTAAATGTATTAGTAAATGGTTGGTTGTCAGGATAGTCATATAAGTAGTGGTATAAGGCAAGGATGTCTTGTGAGTAACATTTTGTTTGCATTAGTTATGAATGTGATGGTTAGGAAAATAAATATGCTGCTAAAAGTGGCAGAATATAAGAATTTGGAAGGTATTAGAATACCAATTATGTTTACACATAGTATTAGTAGCAAACAGTAAAGAATGAATTGAGGCAGTTATTAAGGTATTTAACAGTTATTTGAATGCAGTATGAATGAATATAAATAGAGATAAGAGTACAGGTTTAAGTGAAGAAGACAAGAAAGAAAATATCCAGTTTAATAAGAATGAAATAAAGTTGCTGGGTGTAAATTTTGGAAAAGATATGGTTAAAATAAAACAATGGGAAGACATAATACAACAGATGAAGAATATATGTTTGTTTTGCAAAATCTATAATTTGTTTCACAAGAAAAAATGTTATCCAATAAATTCAGTTTTAGTAGGAAAAATGTCATGTATGGTAAATGTATATATGATTCCAATGGAATATGAGAAATACATTTCAGTTGTTTTCTCATTTGTATGGGGTTCTAGGTTAAACCCAGTGAAATGAGGTATAGTACATGTTAAAAAGAAGAAACATGAGGATTAGGATTGATAAATTCAGTGCTATATGCAGCATCATTGCATTTATATAAAGTATTAAAATGGATGAAAGATGGGAAGAAATCATTAATAAGTACGATTATGGCAGAAAATATAGAACAATATGGGCTATGATGGAAGCATTCAAAAGAAAAAGAAAAGCAATGAATGTGGAAATGAAACAATATCAGGAGAAAATAATACTGTGGAAAACAAGATTAAATGAAATAGAGGACAACAGGAAAGTATAGTATAGGAATATAATGAATAAGTATTATTGTATACCATCTGTGGGAAAATATTGAGGAAAGTGAGATAAAGGCATTAAAATTTAAAATGAAATGGTGTAAAAATGTGCAGAATGTAGGGATTTTTATGGAGATTATCAAAAAATTGCCAGTAAAAGCAAATATATCATACAAAAAATAGAAGAATGAATTTGTAAACACTGTCATAAAGTAGAGACAACAGAACATATTTTGCTGAATTATAAAAGGGTAAAGAAATTATGGGATACATTATCTGAAGAAAACTATTTACAAAGCATTAAGAAAATAGGTGATATAAATATAAAAATGGTGGAATATGGTTGTTAAGGAAATAGGAATTTGTTAAAACAGTTGACAGCAAATGAGTTTATATAGTTTGGACTATATGGAACAAAATAATTATTTAGATAAAATATAATAGCAAATTAATATTACCTGAGATTTTGAAGAAAATACAATTTTGGTTATGGGAAAGGAGTGTGTGGGGGGGTCTTAAAGTGAAAGTTTTTTTGAAAAATAATGAAAAAAATTATGTTGCTTGAAAATTGTAAAAGTGTTTGTAAATAATGTATTTTCCATCAATGTCTTTTGCAGACTGCCTCAAGGCTCTAACCCTGTATTGTCTCCTACAGGCTGTTGATGGGAGATCTATCCCTGATATACAATGTATTGTCAGACTTCACTCTGATGGACCTCCTGCATATCTGCAAAACAAACAGCACCAGAACTACCTGTTCTAAAGAGTTAAACTTTCCTGTGACGTAAATAGGACCTGCTGGAGAGACAGGAATGTGTCCCAGAGATTACCCCATTTCTGTAATAGGCTCCCCAGCCACATGAATCAGAGTTCCTCTCTAACCCAATTCAAGTGTAACTTGGACAATTGTATGGGAAACAGGAAATTCATCTCTGGTTTGGCACCTACATCTATAATGGACACAGGCAGCCTGTAAATGGTTAATCTCTCAGGCCCCTGCTTGCAAATATTTAATCTCCCAAGCCCCTGCTTACACTTACCAAGGGCACCAGAACTTGTTAGAGATTTGGGATGCATGGCTAGGCTTAAAAAGGCCCTTATGGTCATTAGCCTAGTAAATATCTATGAACCTATAATATTTGGATAATGTACTTAATGTAAATAGTGCAAATACATTAAGTACTGTATTAATTAAAAGACCCTACTTTCTCACTAGGTGTTGCTGGGGAGCACTTCCTGAAGAAACTGGAAAGGGATATACCTATTACTGGAGAAGCTGCTTTGGATTGTGCCATTACTGTTGCTTCTTGTGGATTATCTGACAAACAATTAGTAAAAATGCTTGATGAGAAAGAACCTGATATTGCAGTTGCAGCTGACTGGGAAGATGTTGTGGAGTAACGAGTTGTAGTTTCTGCTCAATTATTTTGCTTCAGAGAGTTTCGCTTTGGAAAATGTGGGTGCACAAGGAAATACTCATGTGAATTATATATCTGCTGAAGTAGTTTTGCCTATATCTCTTCTCCAAAAGGATAAAAAAAAAAAATTCCTTATGCTTCAGTGTCTCGTGGGAGAGTTTCTCAGACACCAGTGTTTTCTAGAAGACCCATTTAGTCTACAGTTCATTAATCTACTCTTCTGGACAGATATACTTTATGGAAAAATGTAATAAATCCATTAGGCTTTCAAGCTGCTGATATTTATTCCATTACTCATTTAGGGACAGAGACTTATGCAGATACAACTTTTAAGAGTCAGGCCTTAGCCTGTAAATTTGTTGATTTATTTAATGCGGCAAAGAATGTTCTGTCCTGGAAAAAAATATTTACCATCTGTAATGGATTTCAAGTTAAGAAAAATAAAATCTGTTGCAATTTTGAAATGTTGCTGTTCAAAAGTACTGGAGCATTTCTCCCCGGGCCTCCGCTGAAAACAGGCTCTGTGGAACCTAGTCGGACATTCCCGGTCAACAAATGTTAAATAAATAAATAAAATTTATGCCCATACTGTTCTTCTGTTACTATTGTTACTAAAATGCTAGATGCAAGGAATATCTAGACTGAAGGATGGGAAGCAAGGACTGTTTTATATGCCAAAAATACTGAAATTGTATATTTGCCTAGTGTTTGTGACTATAGAGAAATTCTTATATGTGATGGGTAGCATAAAATGTGTTTTTATTTATTTATTTTTTTTTGTGGGCAATTAGGCCGCTTAATTAGTTCTTGTCCATTACACTATTGTGTTCAGTGTAGTGAGAAGAGACACATTATAAAGCAATGCCAACACTTTTAATTCAAGTGTCATCTCTCATTAACCCCGAGTACCTTCTCATGGTGCCTGTGCCATGAGAAGATACAAATTGAAAGCTGTTACCCCCTCGAGTACCTTCCACAACAGAAAGTGTACTGCATATTTGTAGTTCGCCTGAATGTAAAACATGCTGAAATTGTAACTGAATGTTTAATTTACCTTATATAGTTACAATTCAGCGTGTTTTTACATTTAGTTCACATTGAAGTTTTTAAAGAAAATCAGCTTTAAAAGTTTGTGATTAAGCAAGTGGTGTCAGCCAATCGGATTCTTGCAATCCAAGCCACCACTTGATACCAACTCAGTCAGCATTTATCATCTGAGCTCTAACAAACACTTTGTTTTAAAAAAATGATCACTAATGTGAATGACAATACTCCCAAGATTACTGTAAAATCTGCAAAGCCTTCAGTTCCTGAGGATGCTTCATTAGGCACAGTAATTGCCTTTATTACTGTAGGAGATAAAGACAGCGGTCCTAATAGGCATGTTAGTTGCAGGATTTCGGATGGTCTCCCATTCCAGCTTAAACCTTCACTAAATTATTACTTCAGCTTAATAACTAGTGCTCTTTTGGATCGGGAGCTGGTATCACAGTATAACGTATTAATCTGGGCCAGTGATCAAGGATTTCCGGTCCGATCAGCATATAATGTTTATGGACTGATTTTTTTTGTCTCAAGAGTGCTTTTCATTAAGTTTTATTTATTCTTAATCGAGACATATTGGGCTAGTCTTCATAGTTTTTTTCCTGTGAAACCTAGCTGTCTGACTAACAACAGAAACTAGCAACATGGTGGCCACCGATGGAGATGATTCACTTTACCCCATTGTAGTACTGATTGATGAACTGCGAAATGAGGATGTCCAGGTATGACCTGATTGTTTCACTCATTCGCTGTGTCAGAAATCACCCATGAAAGCAGGGCTGTTTACTATCGCAGGATAAATCTTGGCTGCAAGTTGCAAACTAAATAAGGGGGTGTGGTTGGAGCTGCACAGGGGTCCAAATCTGGAGGCAGGACTAAAGTGTTAAAAGTTGAGCCTTGTGATAGTTTTAGAACTCTCAAGTATAGCTTGTGCAGTGGGTCTTGCAAAGTTAACTGATGTGCTGTGGGCATTTTGTTTCTTGACTTGTTTTGCTGCTAAAACTTATAGGTATGTTCGGAGTTAACATCACTACTAAACTACTGACGTGATATTTTTTTTTAGTTAATATATATGGTGCAATATGTTGGAGTAATTAGGGAAGTAGATTTGGCACACATCCTTTATTGGTAGTAGGATACTGTTGCACTCATATAGGAAGGGAGTCACTATGAATTGCGATGCATAGAAAGAGCGACCGAAGAATGTATTTATTTGTGGCGATTATGTTATTTGGTATATGTTTGGTTAAGGGAAATGGGAATAATAGCAGTACCGTTTTATATTGTATGTGCTTTGTTATGTTAGAGTGCAAATGTACGTGCTGAGCAGAAATGCTATGCATGTGTCACTTTGATAATCCTACTACAGTGTGCATCGTGCATTACAGCACTTGCATTCTTGTTATCCAGTACGGTTAAATATAAGCTCGCTGGACTTTTTGTTAATCTGCAGTCTAAATGCTGGTTAATTTCTTTTCATTTAGTTATTTTATTTGCATTTAGTTTCTGTTTGCTCACTAGGTAAGTGTACTGGCCTGTTGACCCCTTTTCAGCTATGTCTTGGTCTCCCATCATGTTATAGTTTGGAAATTAACATTTGAGGTGTTAGATGGTGTAAACATCCCCCATAAACATGTTTTTTTTAGAATGTAGTGGAATATACATCAAAACGCTCTAGGGGCACGACCCGACTGCTCATTTTTTTTTTGCAGAGTTTCTCATATTATGGGTTTGTCGCCCTAAGAAAAGTCAAGTACCCTTTAAGGGTTATATGATCAAGGTTGAAAGCATGCTGTATTTTGTAGACAATGCTACCTGGATGAAAGACATAGTTACCAGGGATTAATTGGGAAAAGAATGTTGAGCCATTTATCTCGTGTGGCAATGTAGGAGTGTGGTCTGCAGTGTGCTGGAGAGTTACTCGGAGTAGCTTTTATTTCTGTATTGCAAAGTTTGCTTATTTTCTGTGATGAAGTTTAATGCAGTTATGTGTCACATTCCTTTCTTTCTTTCTTAGTCTTTCTCTGGTGATGGTGCGAGTGCCAGTACGTATGTGCCGCAGAATCTAGGCTTTCATATTTTGGGCACCACTGTACGCAGTACTTGGCCGAACTGTTCATTTCTGAAATACTATGTGGAGAATCTGGTCCTGCATAAACATTGTTTACAGAGTACCACGAAGGTATGAGGAGAAAGTAGTAGTCTTTGGTGACTGTGGAAGGTGCAGATTTGCAGGGTTATTTAATTTCCCAAAGGGTGGTATAATGCATTTCTTTGCATTTAGTTTGAGGATATGGCTCTGACACCAGTCATTAGTCTGTCATTTCTTGGTCCATGATTGCCTTCTAGTTGCAGGCATCTGCAGACATGGTCAGCCAAAGGCCATTTGACATGATATTGAAAACTGTATCCCAAATAGGAGGGGGCCCAGCACTGAGTCCTGCGGTACTCCACTGGTGACTCCTCTCTTGTTGGATGTGGAGTCTCCCACTGTAATATCCTATCTATGATTCATTTGCCTATCCATCTTGTGACATGGAGGTTTCTGGCTATCCATCTGGTGACATGGAGGTTTATGTCCAGTTTTCTGGGTTTGGCTATAATACCCAAGTGGGGCATTGTGTCAAATACCTTAGCCAGGCCATGGTAGACAATCTGCATGGTCTTACCCTCATCCATGGCCTTAGCAACCTGTTCAAAGAGCAGTACCTGCTTTTCAAGAAGCCTAACTGGGTTGGGACTAGAGTTTGGAGATTTCTTATGTTGTTGTTAATCAGGTCCAAAATTATGCTTTCCCTAGCCTTTCATGTGAAGCTAGTCAGACTTATGGGACTGTAGTTTCGTAGTTTCATTGGTCCTTCTCTTGTGCAGAGGGATGACTGTTGTTGTCCTTCACTATACTGGGACAAAGCCTGTTTGGAAACTGTGGTTTAAACAGAGATCCAAGTGGCTCCTCTAGGTCATGATTCATGCTATTTAACAGGCACACTGGTATTCCGTCAGGGCCCATTGATGCCATGTCTGTAGTATTAGAGAGCCAACTCAGCACATTGAGCATTTCCCTCAATATTTTGGACATGACTATAAAATGCTGTGGTTGACCTTTGCTTGGGAAGCTATTTTAGCTTCGTATTTAACTTTTGAGGACTTGACTGCTTCCCTAATTTGCCTGTTGAGGTGATGAGGGAATTTTTCTTCACCCTCCATCTTGCTTTTAGACAGGAATTTCTTCCTTTTGTTGTATAATCTATTTATGCCATTCTGTCCACCAGTATGACTTGTTCTCGCTATACACTGGTTTAGTTCGATCAGATACTGCCATTGCTGTGCAGTTCTTTAAGTGGTAGTACAGGGCATTCACTTATATTTCTGCATAGGCTTTTGGTTTTTCAGGGTTGCATGAGTATTAAAATGAAATGCTATCATTTTAAAGAAGGTAGATTTGCCTTAGAAAAGTTCTTTAGGGTTTGAGAGTTATATTCATTTTAAAGGAGACTGATTTATGATCTGATGAAAGTACACTGGGGGATGCAGCACTCCCCCATGTGTGTGAGTACTATGTCAAGGATGTTTGAGCCTCTAGAGAGAGTGCAGACCAGCTGTTCTAGAGCATTTGCATTGACAAAGTCCAGGAATCTCTGAGCCTGCATGTTAGTGGTCATGTATGTTTCCCAACTTATGGAGCAGGTAGTTAAAATCACTCAGAGTAGTGTGTTGGGCTGAATGGCAAGTGTTTCTATTAACCTAAGGTATGTGGCATGGTTTTCATTGTTGGGGACCTGTAGCTAGTGGTGATATGGTGGGGAATTTTGCATGTGATCAGCTAGACATGGAGTAGTACCGGTGAGTCATCCCTCTTGACCAATCTTGCTGTGTAATTGTTTATGTGAATGGAAGCACTTCCTCCTTTCATATTTTTCTTTTCAGGGAATGGTCTGAATGTGAGATTGACATTGTAGCCTTGCACTGCCATGGTGCTTTCTGCAGCCTTGAACCATGTGTCTGTAACTGCACAGATGTCAGCATTCTTCAGGGTGAGGAGAGCTTCCATTGAGTGCAGTTTCTTGTTATGACTCCTAGCACTGAGCAGAAGTACCTTAAGGTTGGTATTAGAAGAATTTGTTACATCGGCATGTTTGTTGGTTTGGGACTGCCAAAAAGGGTACTATGAGTTAGCTAATGCCTTGGCCTTTATTCAAAAACCTGGTGGCTACAGGTGCAAACCATCTCTGGCAAAGCAGCATGGTCTGTGGATCATGTCATCCGAGGCTGACAAATACTTGGAAAGACACTGGTAGCTAAGCCAATTATCTCACCAATGCTTTTGACACCATCCCCCACTCTGGAATTATAGATAAACTCACTGAACTGGGTATGGAACCTTATGTCACAAGATGGGTTGCCAACTGGCTCACTGACAGAATCCACACTGTGAAAGTAGCAGACTCCAAATCCGACTTCAGACAAGTGGAGTACCACAGGGTTCAGTCCTGGGTCCTCTCGTGTTTGGTATCTACTTTTCTGAAGTACAGGCTAACACAGAAGGCCTTTGGCTAATGAAGTTTGCAGATGACTGCAAACTAGGAGCCATAATTGAAACTCCTAACGATGTGGACATCCTACAAAAGGGCCTCACTGAGACAGATGCCTGGTGTCAAAGCCATGGCCTCAAGCTCAATGCCAAAAATGCATTATCATCCCCTTTGGTAAAAACTCTGTACCCATGAGCTACCACATAGGTGGTAGTCTACTTAATACTGAAAGTGTGATAAGAAACCTTGGGACACAGGTGGACAGTAGTCTCTCCTTTGATAATCACATCACCACAATAGTCAGGAAATCCTTCTATGTGACACACCTCATCATAAAAGGTTTCTCATTCAGGAAAAAAAAGAGGTCATTGTTCCCCTCCACTCGTCACTCATTAGACCCATTATAGAGTACAATGCCCATTTTCGTATGTACCTCACAAGACATTTACAACAACTGGAAAGGGCGCAGAAATACTTCACAAAGATGATTACCGGCCTCAAACAGATGCCCTACGCAGACCTAAACCTTGTCACCACAATAAACAGAACATGCTGGAGGGATAGATTTCCTGTCCCAGAGACTTCCCATACTCTGGAACAAACTACCTATCTATGTCAAACAAAGCTCTTCATTAGCACTCTTCAAGAAAAATCTTGATGACTGAATGGGAAATAGGAACTTCACCCTGGGGATCACCTCTGTGGCTCTGCTCGACAGGGGCACAGTAAAAAAATTTTTCTTGGGTGGCGAAAGCCAGGGTACCTTTTTGGCTAGGCTTGTATAGGCCCCTAGGGCTGTTAGCCTAGTACCTACCTATGAACTTTTTTCCAGGTTGCACAGTGAGCGCTATAGGGAAAGTAGCCGTTTTTTTCTCATTCATTGTTGGAAATAGAGCAAGACTTGAAATCGGCAATAATGACAAGGTTTCATGATCTTGTTATGAATTTACATTGCAATGTTTTGAATGACTGTTTTTAAGTATCGTTTTGTAATTCTTGGTATTTGGCACTTTTTGTATTGTGTTTAACTTTGCATCATTACAGTCCTTGAAACTGACTGTATGATTTCCACATGTGTTTTGACTATTAAGTGCAGAGTTTGTTAGAAATTGTAGTAGACAAAGACTAGAGTTATGTGACTTGAGATTGGGTAGTCCGGTCTTTGTAACCATGCTCAGAACACTGTAGGGTGAATTCTCTCAGGTTGTTTTGTAACTTGCATATTGTTTTTTATATGTTTATGAGTGTATAGCAGTACATCACCTAAAACAATCTCTTCCTGATAGGTTTTTTCTTCACTTTTTGTTGGTGTATGAAGTAATGGTTTTACTACCATGGGGTAACTGAGAATGAAGCTGCCTAAAATACTGATTTGTTCTGTGGCAATGTCTTTGCAGCCGAGAAGTATAAGATGCTTAATAAAAGTGACCTTTTTTTTTTTTTTTTGTCTTTTAAACTTAACAGTTGTCATGCATTACAAGAAGGCATTGGCAACATAGTTTTTAGAAGGAAGTTTAACTATTTGCCCAAGAGAAATGGAGTGGCAGAACCCATCCTGTGGGAAATAAAATCAGAGGTACTTACCAAATCATACACTCTGACATAATAGAAGTTACTGTGGAATGGTATCTGTTTAGTATATTCTGTAGGGAGAAGACTCTGAGGCACCTGTACCTTAATTTCTTCTTGCAGAGTGATTCCTGTACTGCCTCACATAAAGTAATACTGCCACGCTTCTCTATTGTTGAGTGTATATGCTTTCTGACTTTGATATGCTGGAAGTAAGCAATGTTCATAGTTGCACAACAACTACACAACATATATGGTTTCAGTTGAGATTAAATTTCAAGTGTCTTATTGAGTAAGCACATATCTGGAATAGACTTCCCATACATGTCAAGCAGAGCACCTTGCGTGTTTGTATATGTGGAGGTCTGAGTCATATGTTACTTGTGCAGATTTGCCTTGATGAGTGGCAAATGTTTCATTTTAATTCTTGTGTATACTCAGACATACTACTGAAGGGGTCACTGGGGGGGAATGTTTCATTCTGGTTCTTGTGCATGCTTGCACATACTACTCAAGGGGTCGCATGGCAAATGTTTCATTTTAGAGCTTGTGTATGCTGGGATATACTAATGAAGGGGCCATTAGTGAGGAATGTTTCATTTGGCTGTTATGCAAACTTGGAAGGGCTGCTGAAGTAGTTGTCTGAGTGAGGAAAAGGTTATTACCTGCTGACGACTACCAGCATGCAGCTACCATATATTTTGGACATTTTTCCTGGTTTTGTCAGTCCTGTGTAGAAAGTAGGTGGTAGGAGGAAGGGCTCAGTAATATCCAAGCGTTATAGTATTTCTACTGAATTATAATGAATGCCTACTCAAAAAGTTATGTGCAGCAATCATCACCTGTGTCTGAGCATGCATAACTTTCAAGTGAATGAATGCAGCTCATTATCACATTAACAATAAGTGCAGTTCCAGTATAGCAGTATGTCATTATCACTTTCAGTTAAAACTCTCAGCAGCTGTCACTGTTAAGTAGAAGTCATTATCACATTGATGAACGCACAAGCCAGATTTGGGTTTTTGTCTACGTGGAGTAATTTCAAGCCACACCCCCCCAGTTTGTTAGAAATACACAGTAAAGTCCTCATTGTGGTTATATGGTTTCCAGAACAGACCAACATGCATATAAATGTCTTGGGGAAGAGCACGGTTATTTTAGAGTGGCAGGCCTTTCAGATCTCCTTCCTCTAGGGTTAATTGCTATCCAAATGGACAATATGTCAGTGGTTTGGTACATCAGCAAACAAGGGGGAACCAACCCTCGTTAACAGCAAGCTATGAGAGTTGAGCTGTGGGCTATCTCCTCCAACTGCTTTTTTTTTTAGTGATGTACATACTGGGGATCTCCAACGTTCTTGCAGACAAGTTCAGCAGAATGATACTGATGCCTCATGGGTGGTGTCTCAAGCAATCAGTTGCAAATATGATCTTCCACAAATGGGGTCAACCTTGCTGCAGTCTACCCGCTTCTCCACTCAACAATAACATTTATTAATACATGTAAATGCAAAACCTGTCATTCTAACTTTGTAAGAGCAATATGTGCAAATTGTCCCTAATTTTGGTCCTCTGTCCTACTATTATAGTGAATGTATGTAGGTCAGGGCAAGAGGCTTTACATTAGCTCCCTCCTTTGACCCCTTATGTCTATTGCCAAAAGGACACAAGTCAATGGAAAAGGCAGAGGTAAGCCAGAGTGCTGGCATTGCATGCCATCAGGAGTCATTACTGCTACCAGCAGTCTAAGTGGGTAGCCTGCACAGGTATAGAAAACTTCAGACACTCACCAGCTGAAGCCCCATGCCTGTCCTCAGCATATTAGTGAAGTGGTGGTCCTTACCCTGCCTTTTCTCTTTACATGTGCCCTTTATGTGCCCCGTCAGTCATTGTGTGTAATTTGGTGTTTTCGGGGCTGGTAGGTGATGTACCTCTGCAGCATCACTCATTGTGTGTTATTTGGTGTTGTCAAGGGTTGTTGTAGGTATGTACCTCTGCATCGTCATCACCAGTTATGTACCTTATCAAAAGAATAATGCCTCTGTGGATAGGAGTGAAGATTTGGATGAGCTTAGCAGGTAATGTATATGATATACATACATATGTAGTCTTCCAATACATCTCTCAAACATCAGTAGTAATCTGTTTGCATTTTCTTTCCTGTGCAGGTTTGTCCACCTTCTGACACTGACATGGATTCACGAGCAGGATAAAGAGAAGTGTGGGTATGTGGCCATTCCTACATTCACTGGGCTGCCAGCCATGCCTCCGTAAGTGAAAACCACTACAACTTGAGCTTCCCCACATTTACTGTGAAGATGTACTGGATTGCAAGAAGAGATATGCATTGGAGCAGACTCCTGCAGTTGCTGGAAGTGAAGTCTTCCATCTACCCTGAGAAGGACATTCTTCTGCTGCACATTGGAGGGAACGATGTCATCATTCACCCACTCGGAAGTATACAGTTTCAAATCACAGCAATTTCTGAACACCTGCAGTCGTGGTGGCCACGTTATTTTGTGTGGTCTGACATAATTTTTTGCCAGATATGGAAAACAGCAAACAGTCAACGGGCAGCACACAAGGCCAGATATTTACAGAATGGGTTCATGCATGGCTTGATGCACAGGGTCGGTGGATCTACAATCTACCATGACAGCATCACTGCAGATGATGTTCACCTTTTCAGAAGGGATGGCGTTCACCTGAGGAGGGCATTGCATTGTTCTTGACTGACCTCCATAATGGCATGAGGAGAGCTATGCAGGATTGGTAACACGCAGCTTGTGAGAAGAATGGAAAATACCCATGATCAACTAGGACTAGTATGGTAAGTAAAACTCTATTATGAATTGTGTTGTGTAAAATTATATTTTTCTGAGTTTGAAAAATAACTGTGGGAAGGAGTTGGTGAAGATGCTGAAAAAGAACAACTGTTTCAGGAGAGTGCTACCATGTACAATTGAATATGTCAGTAACCATCCTACAATACTTCATTTATTATTCTTCTTTTATCAGGCATGTGTAGAGTTTAGATGACAGGAAGGGCTTAGTAATACAGAACTTGATCACTTAGGTCCATGGCTGAATGGACACATGTAAAGAGAAAAGGCATAGGTAAGGAAGACAGCTAACACTGAAGGAGGTCATAAGACTGTAGTGGTATCAGCTGAGTGGGAAACCAGCACAGGTATCAGACAGATCAGATGGCCTTGCATACCTCTAAAGTCCCATGCCTATTCTGGGTTCATTATTGGAGTGGCGGTCCTTACCTTACTTTTTCTCTTTACATGTACCCATTCAGCAATATGTTGGCTACACCAAGAATGTGTATATTTACAATATCTGTCTACATGGTAAAACAACTGGGTCTGAATGCTGTACACATGTACAGATATCCATTTGTTTAGGACTTAGGATGTGGAAATTATGATTTTTGTCATATTTTAGTGAATAACTTTGCAAGGGAGAATCTGAATGTGGTAAGTAATACCTCATTCGAAGACAGTATTCATAGTTCCAACATGGTAAAATAACTGTGCCTTTATGTTGTACACATGTACAGATATCAACGTTTGATTTGGACTTAAGATTTTTTTCATATTTTGGTAAATAACTTTGCAAGGGAGCATCTGAATCTGCTAATACCTCATTTGAAGACATAATTCATACTTCCAACATGGTAAAAGAATTGTGCCTGCATGTTGTACACATGTATATAGAAATTATGATTTTTTTCATATTTTGGTAAATAACTTTGCAAGGGAGCATTAGAATGTGGTAAGTAATATCTCATTTTGAAGACAGTATTCATAGTTCCAGCATGGTAAAAGAACTGTGCCTTTAGGTTATACACATGTACAGATATCAAAGTTTGTTTTGGACTTATGGTTATGGAAATTATGATTTTTTTTTCATATTTTGGTAAATAACTTCGCAAGGTAGCATCTCAATGTGCTATGTGATACCTCATTTTGAAGACATAATTCATAGTTCCAACATGGTAAAATAATTGTGCCTGTATGTTGTACACATGTGCAGATATCAAAGTTTGTTTTGGAGTTGGGTTATGGAAATTGTGATTTTTTTCATATTTTAGTAATAAACTTTGCAAGGGAGCATGTCAATGTGCAAGTAATATCTCATTTTGAAGAGAAACTCGAAAAACCAAAGAACATCCAAAAAATGAAACCCAGTGGTAAACACAGCTAAATCGAACCAAGAAAGTCTATGAGTGTTGTTAAAATTTTATTGTTAGTGCTTTCATGCACCAAACGTGTATGCACTTCTTCAGACAAAGAATCAAACAACACTATCACCATATATACGGTAAAAAATTAATTACATCCAATTAAGAGAAACAATAATTAGGGGTCAATTAAATACAATTGAATTAAAGATTGAAAATTAAAAATTAAAGCTTAAAGCTATCCAGCAGTATAGAACTTTCAACTAGGAACATCACAGAAAGATTGCAGATATCACTTTCAAACAACACCAACATTCTTCACATTAAAAAGCTTATAAATAATAACTAAAGCTTGAATTGGAACTAACGTTCCAGTGCTTTTAACCTGAGAAGGCATTTTATTAAACACATATCATTAATCCCAGGATACACACAGGCGTTCGTCCTCAGTTGCCATAACAACTCTTGTTCCTCAAGCTTCAAGTGCCAAGGCCCACCCCTCGGGTTTCTACAAATCTGTTGTACAACTGTAAATAAAAAAACTATGTATACTAAACTCACCAATGTGTTTAGCTAACGCATTGGAAGTTGTACCTTTAGAAATAGCGTACATGTGTTCATAAATACGCTGTTTGAGTTGACGCTCAGTTTTGCCCAAATAAAATACATTTTGAAGACAGTCTTACTCCTTACAACATGGTAAAAGAACTGCCTATGTGCACTGTACACATGAACAGATATCAGTTTGTTTAGTCTTGTAGGATTATGAAAATTATACATTTCTAATATTCTCATTATTATGCCCATATCTTTGCAAGGGAGCATGGTGATGACACAAATGATGCATCATTTTGAAGCTGACATTGAGGCACACAACTTTTACACTGATATGTAGGCTCTGTCTGTTACAGGTGATGAGATATTATGCTTTGTTTATTTATCAATTATGATAAATATTATATTATCATATTTCTGTGAATATCTCCATAAAGGAGCATCACACAGTAAGGTATCATTTTAAAGCTGACATTAATACTAACAAATTAAATACAAATTGTATGGGTCTACATGGTACATTGACCAAGATATTGTGCTTTGATTTTCCAAAAAAGTAAAAAATATGCACAATATCAATATTCCTTGCCAAATATTTAATAATGACTTTGAAATGCACTATCAACATTTACACTGTTGGAAAGGTCAGTGTCTGCTGAACAACTTTTGCATTTACATTTTTAGTCTAGCTATTATAGTTAGAGTTATGAATATGTTTTCTGTATGGTATTACAAATGGATTTTTCTGAAAATGAGCTCAGGCTGCACTGTTGTTCCTATGGTGGAATTAAGCAGGCAGCTTTTTCCTGAGCTGCTCCGGAATGAATGAGTTAATGCTGCTTTTATTTTTATAAGCACTAAAGCAAAGTACAGTTGTGTACATTTACTATAAATGTAGATGTTCATGTATATTCACTGTTGCAGTCCTAATTTATAGGAATGTCTGCTGTGGAAGCCCTTGGCCAGCCTGACTACCAGAAAATTATCTCTTCCTCCTCTTGAAGCCAGGGGACACCCTGTTTGATGTCATGACATCTGTCGGCCAGCACCATCACCTCAGTACTTTCTTGCCCCCAACAGGTAGAAGCCCCCTAGAAGGTCCTTAAAGTCAGGGAACTAAGCCTGTAGATTCCAGAATATCTGTCAAGGAGAAGAGAATAACCTGGAACTGAGAAAGAGAATAAACAACCCTGTCTCACAGGCAAGAGGGGAATGAGGGATAGAAAGAACATTGAATCAGTGAATACATGTGAACACAAGTGTACACAGCTGTACTATGTTCTCCATGTTTCACTGTTCCAGTCTTAACTTAAGGAATGACTCCTAAAGCTGAAAGGAGGGTGGATGCAAGGATTACGCAGAAGAAAGGATGCCCTGCAAGACGGCAGTGGCAAACCATGCTCTCGGCTTGAAAAAGGTAGGAAGATGGCACTGTTTGGTGAAGGTATGCACACAGGACCATGTAGCAGCTTCCAAAATGTCTTTATTGGCCACCCCTTTAATAAAGTCAGCAGAAGTAGAGGTACCCCTTATGGAATGTGTCTCACAAGAGTCTTGAGGCTTCTGACCATGCTGGCTATAGCAAAATGAGATACAGTAGGAGATCCATTTGGAGATTGATTGTCTTGAAACTGCCACCCCTCTCAGAGTTACTGGCAAAGGCCACAAAAAGCTGGTCTAATTTTCTGACATCCTTGGTTCTAGCCAAATAGTAACAGTTACCTATGCACATCCAAAGTATGGAGGATCCCTTCTCCCTTGTTTTGAGGGTTTGGAAAGAATGTAGGCAAGTGTATGGTCTGGTTTAAAGAAATCTGTGTCACCACTTTGGGCATAAAGGAAGGACTGGTCTTAAGAGATGCTCTGTCTGGGTGGAAAATGATGGAAGGTTCCACATACATAAGGACCTGAAGCTCTGAAACTATTCTTTGCTGAAGTAATGACTAGTAGGAATGCTTTCTTCCAGGTCAGGAATTTTATATCTGCAGAAGCAGCTGGCTTGACAGACGGGAGGGCTAGCTTCTCCTGAATAAAATTGTGATCCCAGGGAGAACGGGAGATTTTCTGGGGCCTAATGCACAGAAGCTGCATTTGGTTTGGATAAATATCTGGGAAGGCTGAATAAATTAAGGGTTGTTTGAACTGGAGTTTGTAACCTTTTCAAATGATTTTCAGAACCACAGGTGTTGAGCATTTAGTTCTTGAGGAAGAGAGGCAGTCATCCTTCCAACCTGAGAGGATAAGAAGGGTGAGGGGTGGGGGATAAGGAGAGGGACTGTCATGAAAGAGTCATGATTGCTCCATGCTAGGTCCCTGGGTGAAGATCCCACAGGCCTAGAGTCTGTTTGCCACATCTTGGATACCAGTGCTGCCTTTGGCTCCTTTCCTGTCTAGGTCTTCTATGTCTAGGCCTAGAATGGGGGGGGGGCTGGAAAGGACCAGTGTTTGGTAGAGTAACTGTGGCGGAAATGAGCAGGTGGGACCTGGAGAAAGTCCTTGACTGTTGGCATGGATCTGGCCTTATCCTCCATTTTCTTAAGCACAGCCTCAACCTTAGGACAAAAAAGAAAGAGTCTGTCCAAAGGGGCATACAGGAGAGTGGATATGACATGTTTAGGAAGGGATTGCTCCTTCAGCCAGGCATGCCTTCTAATGCCAGATCCTGTAGCTGCTGCCCTGCTGGAAGCTTCCAGGGTATCACAGCAGCATTGCAAGAAGTGATTAGCTACTTGAGAACAGTAGCTGCACAAGTCCAGTGGCTCTTTTGAGAAGGCCTTATTTTCAATCTCCATCAGTCTTTGTTTAATATTGTCAAAATGTGTTTCCTGATACTTCTCTGTATGAAACTGTCAGTTTGAAGCTCATATGGTGAGGGTAGTAGAGGAGTAGACTTTCTTTCCATACCTAAGGCTCTGCTTTCTTTGTGTATTAGTAAAGGGTTTTTGGAAGTACCAGCATTTGCTCCCTAAGGGCCTGGTGTTATCACTTCAGGATCTGTCAAAGTGTTCTTAAAAAGGTGTTTGTGGGTGTGATGCTCCACCTCTGAGCCAGTTAATCAAGGAGCCTCAATCCTCACCATTGGCACCTGTAGGGAACATTCGCTGAGAGGATAACAGGTACACACACAGTATCTCCAGATGCAGCTTTCTGCATCAAGTACAACTTCCCTTAAGAGCACGCTGGGAATATAGTAAATCTGGGACTGGTTTCTCCCTCTTTCTCCAGATCCCCATTAAGACTCCCCACTGGCACAGCTATAGAGGTGAGATCTCATCTGAGTGTCCAAGCCAAGGACTTCAGCACCCTGTCTGTCCAACCAGTGCTTCATGTATCTGCCCAAGTAGCTAACACATACAGTCAAGGAGATTTGGTTTATGCACATACTCCTAGCACAGCTTTACTAGTTATGCCCCCTTCTACTCAGACTATAAGGTAGTTATGACTGCCACCAGAGAGTCCTGCCAGATACCTTAACCCTCTTCCATGGGTACCCAATATATTGAGTGAAATTAATATTAATACAAATGGTAGTTTGACCAACAACAAGGCTATTAGGAGTGGCCCACAGTGTCACCAAATAAATATGCAAATAGTCTCAAAACGTAAACATCTCAACAAAGATCAGCCACAATGAAAGGTTTAAATATATTTAACAATAAATAAAAGAACAAGAAAATACTAAGTATATATTCACAGTGACATCAGAGTTCAAAATCAGAAGAAATATTTCAAATAGCATTGAAGGACGGACTCAGACAAATAAAGAAAAACAATATCTAAACTAAGCTTCACTATATTCCTGACTGAATCTAAGAGAATTACTATTCTCTACTTGCTTAATAGATCAAGGCAAATAATGTGGTGAATGGTCTTTCTTGTTGTCAGGGCCAAGACAGAATACAGAATGCTCAGTCTCACTAAGAGACTTCTCAAAATAATATCTAAAATATTACTTCTGGGATAGCTTCCAGAATTACATCACTTCTGGTCATCTGACTTCTAGTTCCCATGTAACCCCCCATTGTTGGAAGCTGGCAGGATTTACCACCTACCTGTAAAAATACACACACAAGGACTTTTGCTCAGATCTGTGGCAGGTGCTGGAAGTCATGAAACAATTTCATACCTCCATGCTTCCAGAGTAGTAATTAGTTCACCCCAAAGACAATACAAAAAGCTTCCTAGTACAGACTTTGTGCCTCTGGCTGCATTGAAGCCTGTGAGATAGCATCTTTATGGCCTAGCTCGTAAAGTGATTTAATTTCGGATATATTTTAAAGTTTGCTGGACTGAGGGTAACCTTCCAGTTTCCTCTGTCAATTTAAACAGTTACAATAGTGCATGCACATTTCTGTTCTCTCCAGTAGGGCACACTCTTGATACATTTCAAACACAAGCACTTTACAAATACCTTTTCAATGCAAATATCTGTACAAATCAGTTTGATATACACATGACATACAGTTCTAATACATTTGTAACACAACCATCTTGTATAAATCAGTTTGATATTCACAAATGGCACAGAATTATTTACAAAATTCCAGCTAGCTGTGCTGGCAGTACCTCCTATCATCACTCTAGGTTTTGAAGTGTCCCTTGAGAAACATTGCTTGACAGGAAGGAGCCTAGCTGGGAATACATTACTCCATACCCTGTCTTGAGAGCCCATTTGCATTGGCACTGCCAATCCCACTATAGTGCTGCTCTGTCATATCATATGCCTGCAACCCTAGGCTCCACCTTAGTAACTTGGCATTTTGACAGGCGCCTATAGCCACAGATCTCCCTCACACTCCTCCTGCCTCCTACTGAAAATACTCAGTACAACGGCCTCCCTGTCACAGTAAGGTTTCATCATGTTAACATGGTACAATTGTGCCCCTGCCACCTGCCCAGCAGTTCTACCATGTAGTTAAAATCACTGACTTTCTTACCCCTTGAAAGGTCCCTTCCAAGCTGCCTGCAGCTTATTGTGTCTGACAGAAATGAGAACCATTACCTGTTGCCCCACAGCATACTCTCTGGTTTGAGTATTCCTGTCATACCACACATTTTTCTTTTGTTGGGCTCCTGCCAGGTTATCTTGGGCCAAGCCCATGAGCTCCCTGAGCCTTGTCCTGGGGTTTAGGACATATGCCACAACAGACTCCTTGTGGGATTCACACTCACCCTTCCACTCATTGTGAATCAAATCCAGAGGTCCCTTCATCTGATGCCCGTACAGCAACTCCAGGGGTGAAAAAGCTGTGGATTCCTGGGGATGCTCTCTGTAAGCAAACAATAGATGGGGCAAATATTTGTCCCAATCCCTCAAACTGGTCTGCAAATGCTTGTAGCATGGTCTTTAGTGTAGAGTTTAACCTTGCCACAAATCCATTAGTCTGGTGGTCGTAGGGGGTGATCTTTATATGCTTCACCACACAGCACCTCCCACAGACAAGCCAGCAGGTCTGTCATGAAATTGGCACCTCTGTCAGTCAGTATTTCTCTTGGGAAACTTACCCTGCTGAAAATCTCTAACAAAGCATTTTCCACTTTTTCCGCCTCAATGGAGGACAGGGCCACTGCCTTAGGGTACATGGTATCATAATCTGCTACCACTAGGATATACTTCTTCCCTGTGGAACTCTGGATACTTAGAGGCCCCACAATATCCATAGCTACCCTCTGAAATGGCTCCTCAATCACAGGAAAAGGCACCAAAGGAGCTTGCACCTTGTCTCCTGCCTTGTCTACTTTTTGGCAGTGCTCACAGGTCATGCAGTACCCTGTTACATCCCTTACAATCCCAGGCCAACAAAAGTTCTGCATAATATGTCTCTTGGTAGACTATATGCCCATACAGTATGATCTTTAAATGGAATGTCACGGGTTATGTCTAGAAATCCCAGACAATATGCTCTGGGCACTACCAACTGCTGTATTATCTCACCCTCTAGCCATCCTTCAGGGGTCCATTGTCTATACAGCAACCCTATGTTCCAGTATACAGAATCCACTTTTCCTTGAGAATCAGGAGCCTCTGTAGCTACCTCCCTCAAGCCTATTAATGTAGGGTGTGAGAGCTGAGCCTGTCTCAATTCTCTCTCTGTAACCCTTCCCAGTTCCTCTTCCACAGGAAGTCTGGTATCCTCTGACAGTGGTGGCTCACTATCAGCCTGAGTACTACTACTCACCTCTGTCCTTGCAGTCACTCTGTGCAAGGGAACATCAGTACCCACCAGCAGCTGTGGCTCACCTTCAGTCTCACTGCTACAGAGTAGCTCCCTTCCTGAAGTAGCCACCTCACCAGTCCTGGCTTCAAGTGTGCAGTCTGTCTGCCCCCCCAGGCTATCTGACCCATATGCCTGTCTCCAAGCCTGACTGCATGTAACTGCATGCACACAAGGCACTGCATTATCAAAATCATTCCCTATCAGGACATCTGCAGGGATATCCTCAAACACACCTACTTGCTTGCTTCCTTTTTCACCCTCTCAGTGTAGGTGAACCCTAGCCAAAGGTATTTGGAATGGGGTCCCTCCTAAAGCTCTGACTAGGGTAGACTGCCCAAGCAAGTAGTGCTCCTATAATCAGTCACCTACCTGATTAATTTATTTCTTCAAGATTGTCTGTCAGAGATATAGCCAACCTTCCTACTGCATGTGGTACTTCCCATAATGTTACAAGTACTGGAAGAAAATAATGTGAGATTTCACAAAAACTCCATTAGATATGCAGAAAAACAGCTTCAGGCAGAAGCTAATAAAGCTACTAAAGTTTTCTTTGTGACACTGTTGGGGTTGAAGTAAAGAGAATGACAATTATTTTATTTAATTAATGTTAAAATTTACATTTTTTACTGGGGTAGTACACAGATCATGCTTGTCATTTGCAGGTACAGCCTGCATGAATAAGTTCACAAAAACACAACAAAAGGGAGTATTTTATACCACATAATTCATGAATGCATACAAAAATAATAATCTGATGGTGGAAGAGTTTGTGGACACAAATAGGAAAAAAATATTATGGTAAATTGCCAAAATTCAGATATCGAAGTTAGAAGTAGGAGGTAAAAGAGGTGAAAGCTGAGGAAGGGACAGATCAAGCAATTTGGCTGACAGAAAAGTATGTGCATTCAACTTTGTTATGAAGGTATTTTTTTTGGGGGGGGGGTGCTCAAAGGCGGGATAGAAAGATTTTTCAGTTAGGTTGGTGGAAAAGGGTTTCCAGAGTTTTGAGCAAGAGAAAAGAATGGTCTGAATGGTGTTCTTTGGTTTGGGGATCATGGTGAGTTGGTCCTGCTTGGGAGGAAAGATTTTGAGTGGATTTTGGCTGCAGGAGGAAGGCAAGATCAGGTTTTAATACTCTGAACAGGAAATAACCTAATGTAGGTTGTCTCTGTGTTAGTCTGGTGGCCATTTGGTTTAGGTAAGGGTGATGTAGTGATGCTCATGAGAAGGAGGTTTGAGATGAATCAGCATATTTTGTGCATTTTTCTTAGAAGATAACAATATGACTAGAAGATTGTATTTAAGTTGTGCACTCCTTCACCTATTGCAGGTCTGACTGAAGTACTTAGAAAGGGGAAGAGTTTCCTGGCACAAAACAGCAGTCAGTTATTTCCCCCACCTTTTTTCCCCAATATAAATTTTGGAAGTTAAGAGAATGATCAAACCATAAACCCAGCTATTTAAAGTTTTAGTTTCAACTAGAGTGCTGCTAAAGTCTTTAATATCAACTTTTTTGTCAGCTTTAAGGTCTTAAAAAGCATACTTTTGCTTAATATTTTGTAATGAGGCAAAACTTGACATGTGGGTAGAGACATACTGTGATGACAAAGTCCGAGTGATCTAACAGAAGCACAAGTTGGCAAATAAAACACCACACTACATTCCTATGACTGACTATTTCAATACTTTCACCCACCTTTTTACAACAATTACACTTATCTGCAGTGTTTGATACATATGTTTGTGGAGGAATACTTGTTAAAAAATATACACTTTCTATTTGTGTAAGCTATGTATTTTGGTTTACTCGTTTGGGATTTCCAAATTGTATTTACTTTTTTTTGTTTTGTAGCTATTTTGTTTATTTTATTTATTTTTTTAATTAGTAGAATGTGACTCAATTTTAAACTGCAAAATCACATTTAATACATACTTAATATATTTAATACACCAAACTTAAACTGCTTAAATGTGATATTTTCTAACTCTTTCTTCTCAGCTGCATACAATATGTTGTAGAGTCTCCAGTAAACACATGGCAGTCTCATCCCTTCAAGCAGTATAAAGTTGCTTGGGGATTCAATAAACTCCATGTAGGCTTAGCACAAAGCCTAAGCCTACACAGAGTTTAAGTGTTAGCATGATGAGCAGTAGTGCTAATTGCATATGCATGCCACTTATCAAGCTTACACAAATAAAAGCATGGTTTTGTGGCCAGGAAACCATCTTAAGCAGCATAAACACCTGCAGACATGCAAACCTGTTTACCTATGGCGCAGACAGCCATATAGTCATGATGACTACCAGAGCTTAATATAAGGTAATCTATAAGTTCTAACAAATATGCGCAAAATGGGAAAAGGGGTTGTGGATGGATGGATAGATAGATAGAAAAGTGTAGTCATTGCACAGTAGTGTGGAACCTATTGTAGGTTTACTGAATAAAATTTCTGATAGTGATTGTCAAGGGTACAAATACTGCATTATAATTATTCTGGGGAAGTGTGTGTATTGAAATGGACAACACAAATGAATTGTAGGAATGAACACAGGGGAAGAAGACAGGTGAAATATGGTAATATACAGCAGATGAGGGCATGTCAATGCATGTACACCACAAAGACAAGACAGTCGTAGCATAAACACTAATGACATATCTACATGATACAGTATATACTGCTGTCTATACCTAATGTGTGGCTATAGACATATAATTACAAAGTTATTGTATATTATGTGACTGTCACACAAGGTGACATCAGTGGAGATGATTTTTGTGATATAAGCATCCTGGCATGATCACTGGAGAGGACATTTAGCAAGTGCAATATATACATTAGGGAGTAGGTGCATTTTGTGAAGATGTGAAAAATGAGTCGCATAAATATTTCAGCATAGGTCTCAACCAAGTGGGACACATAGCAGCATGCTCACTGACAACAGTAGACAGATACATGCATAATCATAGACAATATCAAAATAATACCACTATTAATCTGTGTCATTGGCATAAAATATATGATTGTGAGTTGTTGTACATGATTGTGCAAGAACCCACTTGTACAATTCTCATGATTTGTCAGTAATCTAGAAGGGGAATCAAGCACACCTTCCTCAAAAATTAACATCTTTCTGAGGTATTGAGGGACACTGTCACACTTGTAGTTTAAATTAGGAGGAATCCTGGATAGTTGATAGGTTTTCATGGCATATATATGCCACAATCCATACTTTCGCACATGTAACTCATGCCATCAATGTTGTCAGTCAGCTATGTGACAGAAACACATACATCACTCATGTATCTTGCATAAAACCTTGAAGGGAGATCTGCACTGTTAACTCCTAATGGCTATGCATAAAAAAAAAATACTTAGGTATAGCCAATGATATGCATGGGAGCTCACTGTGGCAAACTGATACACTTGAGTAAATCAGCCCTGGAACATGTGTTGGGAGGTACATGCAAAAGGGTGCTTTGTACTCAATTATTGGTGTGATGAGGTCTGAGAACAATGGGACTGTAATGCCCTTTGATGTGGATGTCCTGCACATACTCCAGAGTTGTGCTACACAGAGGGGATTAGTCACCACTGTGGGCACGTGTTGTTGGATGTTCTGCATACCATCTACCTGAGTGCAAAGGTCACATACCACTCGGTCTGCTCATAGGGGTGTGCTGTCTGTATTGTAATTAGATTTGTGTGTAATTGGTTTCATAAGGGAACTAATCCACCCATAATTTTTGTTAATTTGCTGTCTCACCATGGCTCCAGCCACAATCCTTTGTGTGTGTTAATACTGTCTGTATTATACCAATACAAATCTTGGATTCAATTATTGTCTACAATTTGCAGTCATCCACAAAGCTGGTTAGACAAGGGATGAGTATGTTAGGTTTAACTTCTGAAAGTTAAATACTGAACAGGAAAGGGTCTAGTACAGAATCCTGAGGCATGGACCTGGTCACTGGACTATAGCTAGAGGTAACTTCACTTCAGCATAGTGTGTCATGTATGTGATCCATTTGTCTACCCATTTGTTGCCGTAGGTGTTGATGCTCACTTGAGACAGTGCCAAAGGCCCTGTCCAGGTCAAGTTATACAGGATAATAGTGTTTTCCTCATGCATGCCCTTGGTGACATTCATGAAGACATTTAAACAGATGTAACAGACATGGTGTTGCCTTAAAGCAAACATGGGTTTGGTACACAGTTGGGGGATTACCTGTGTCCCGTTTGATAAGGTCCATGATGACTCATTGATCGGCATCACAGATGAGTAGAGTCAGGAGTATGGGTCTATAACTTCATGCATGAGGTGATGGTCTCCCCAGTCAGACAGATGACTGTTGCTGTACACCTTTCTATGAGAACATAGGATGTGTTGAAGTAGGTATCCAACTGTGTCAGGTAGGTCAGGTTTTAAGTCATAGGATAGGCAACCTATGATGTTGTCAGGGCCCATTGATTTTGTATTATCTGTACAGAGTGCACAGATGAGTTTCCCTCCTGAGAAGAAAAACTGAGTAATGTTCACATGTATACTTTGGCTGATGGCCAGTGGTGACAGGGTGAAGTGTGAGAAATTGTCAGCTAGCAGATTGTCTATTTTCTCCGGTTGCATATGGCTGGTGGCATCCACAAACATCTCTGTGCTTAGCTGTATATTCCCCTTAAAATTTCACACAATTAAATAAATGATTTGTGAAAACAACTACAAATACAACACTGGTCATGTGTCACATTCCACATACTGGTATTGTTCACACAGCCATACAACTGTACCAATGTCAGATAATTGCACATATACAAGTGTTTCATGGGAATGCTGTGTTTGAGCAGCCTGATGCCATATAAGGACACGTTACAAAAGAGTTGTTTGTGGCTCATGCAGAACATTTCCTGACACAAAAGTTTAAAGTCACACAGTGGTGTTATCCTTGGAAACAGCAACACGTACACTCAATTTCACAAGATTGCAACTGAATTAAAACGTGATATTTTTGTTTCATCCATATGCTGTAATATACACCAAGATGTATGTGCCCATGTAATCAGTTTGAATTTATATTGATGTTTGTCACAAAGCATTTAATGATGATAGGTAGACACATGCACAACTGTGCCATACTGCAAGTGTCACTGTGATGGTGAAATGAGAACTGTGTAGAATGTTGATCTGCTCTACTACAACGCATGTCCTAATAAGCCAGCAATATGCATAAAAGTGTATCATACCATGACAACAGTTCTCAGCAGGCATATTATTACCGCTGTTATAGAAGCATGTAATGAAATAGCAGCAGTGGTCATTAATACATTAGCTCACATCACAGACTATGACACCGTCTTGTAGACATCTGTATATTCACACCTCAACACAGCACGTGTCAATGACAGCAACACTGACATGTCAAATGTTCATAGGGTCCATAGGACATTATTATAATGGCCGACATCTCACAAAATCCTAGCCATTATAACATTTAAAACAAACTCCATCTACTTATATGATAGAAGATAGTAAGGCTACTGTGCATATGTGTGCATTTGTTGGAGTGCATTACATACGGTCACTGTCAGAATTAGCAATCCCACATGCAGTGGTCTGGAGGTGGCTTGCACAGGATCATGGAAGGACTCTGTTTCATGACATGTTCATGCATATTTGACATGAGGACATCCTCTTCTCCTCTGCAGGAAGGATGTCATGTGGCCAGGGGGGAAGGGGAAAAAAAAAAAAAAAAAAGAGTATGGTGGATGCATGAGGATATGTTAACGGTTCTCCTAAGTGGTAGTGAAATGAAGAGTGATTCCAAAGATCATGCAATGAAATTAATGTACCACCAACTATACATAAAGCAGTATACTGAGCCTGATTTGAACATTACACCTGTGTAGGTAAAGAAGATGAATGCCATGTAATGTAACACTAGCACCATCACATGTGTCCGATTTTAACACTGTCACGTTGCACTTTATGGATTATGATATCATCATAAGATATTGAGAACATATGGGGAGCTGATTTTAACTGCCTCAAGAGTAGAATCTTCCACAAACCAACTAGAAAGAACACATACCTACACAAAACTAGTATGCATCCCAGGCACATCCCGAGAAATGTATTAAAAGGTCAAGTTTATAGGACATTGAGATTACATGATGATTATGAGGATGCACTACTAGCATTAAATAATTTAAAATTTGAGTTTATAGCTAGAGGATACCAACCTGATGAAATTGATAAAACTATATCTGATGCATGGCATATGAGATCAACTAAATGTAGACCTTATTTTAACAACAACGAGGTAGTTCCATGTAATAATCCATCTAACATTAACTCTAGGCCACATAATGAATTTAGAGTAGTGCTACAGTTTGCGAGTGACATCAACCCATATGTTGATGTCATTAGGAAACATTGGCACCTATTACAAGAGGTACCACAGTTGCAGGTTATCACCTGTAAAGATCCACTATTCAGTTTCAAGAACAATATGTCACTCAAGAAACAGTTATGTAACAAGGATGTACCTAAGAAAGCCATCCCTTCTTCACATCAGGGCACTTTTCCTTGCAGGTCATGCAGTGCCTGCCCCTATATTTACAGTATAAATACCTATGTCCACCCCACCAAGCATTTTCAGTTACAGCTTAATACTTATGCTGATTGCAAGAGCGCTGATGTTGTCTATTACTGTTTTTGTCAGAAATGTCCGGTGTTTTATGTGGGTAAAATGAATAGATTTCTTAAAGACAGAATTCTAGAACATCTTCGTGATGTCAAAAATAAGAAACCCACTAATGCACTCGCCCAGCATATTATTAATACAGATAATTCACATTCTTTTAAGATTTTTGTGCTACAGCACATACACAAAAACATTAGAAAGGATACAGAAAATTTTACTGAAAGCTGTGAACAGAAATGGATCATTAAATTGAATGCAGATAAATATCCAGGCCTTAATGGCTCTACTTCCTTGGTTCCTTTCTTGAAAGCAAGACGCCTCAAACATGTTTAATTTTAGGCACCTCATACACCCATTACACTTATATTTATATTTATTCATATTTTAGAGCACAGACTACTTTTAGTGATACATACATATTGTAGATAGATTTTATGACTAGATCCAGATTTTTAGCCTTTTTAGCCTTAATTTTTATCTATGTTTTTCATAGCTACAGTATTTATGGAGTTTATATCTATGCACATTACTTAGGTCTTTTACCAATAGTTTTGTATATAGTTTTTATATGCATTTACACACAGTATTTTATATGTGTCTTTTATATGCAGTTTTCTCTATCTGTAGCTTTCTCTACATTTAGAAGTTTTATATAGCTTTAATGCCTTAATTGACCTATGACATCAGTGATTGAGTCAATGGTTCCATCTGTATATAAGCAATGAAGTGTTTTATCTTCTTGTCTGATGAAGCAATTAGTTTTGCGAAAGCACTCACCACTGTTCTTATTTATTTTTTTGTGTTATTAAAGACGCTATTGTGTGGTACCTCGGTGTATTTTTGGTTATATATGGGGAGGGGTGTCTGACATGGATGTGGAGTTGCATCTCTGTATAAAATTGTCTCAAAAGTAATATTTGGATGTATACACATCAAGTTGTCAGCTGTCAGATTAGAACACCTATATATCTAGGTAAAGTAGCTTGAGAACAGAGTACTTAATGTTACTGCCACAGCACAGGTTTGTCTTAAATACCATCTGTATGCATGTTATACAGGATATCAGTGTATGTTACCAGATGATATTCAGGGGAGTGTCCCGACATAGCTGCGGACTCGCATGTCATTCTACAATTGTTACCATACTAATTGTTGAATGCACACACATCAGTTGATCACAGTGAGAGCAGAACTCCTACCTATTAACAGAGTGCAGTACTTAACACAAGTGCCACAGCACAAGTCTGGCTTTTATAGTGTCAGATAACACTTTATAGCTGATCACATCAGCGGTGAGAAGAAGATGGTAGTAGAAGTCTCACATGCTGTTCTAAAATGGTCTCTTGAATGTCAACCAACTGAACACAAACATATACACCATTTGACCACAGTGAGAATAGAGCCCCTACCTATTTACAGAGCACAGTACTTAATGCAAGAGCCACAGCACAAGTCTGACTTTTACAATGCTGCTGAGCAAATTATAGGGGGTAACATCATCACTGGGTGTTTGACAGATGATGTTGGGAGGCCTGCATGACATGGATTTGTAGGCATGTCCAACTGGCAAAATATTTTTATTCTATGGTACTGTATTGCTGACAGTAGGATATACACTTAAGCTTCTATGATTAGAGAGACATACAGACACACACACCACTCAATGCAGTGAGATTAGAATCCCTACCTAAAGAAACAGACAAGCCAAAGAACTCAGTACTTAATGCAATCACCACAGCACAAGTCTGACTTTTATAATGCTACTGGACAATTTATAGTGGACATCATCACTGGATGGAGGCCTGTATGACATGGATGTGTAGGCATGTATGACTGTCAAAATATTTTTACTCCATGGTACTGTACTGCTGACAGTAGGATAGACAGTTACATTCTTCAGACTTCACTGGTCCAATTAAGTAATCCTACAAGTTAGCACTATTAAACCATAAGCACTACTTACTCTTATACTCTCTACGATTACCCTGTCCTCTATTGGTCCGTCTTAAATTCAAATTCAGTTTCCCTATATTACTCTAGCATGTCCAAAGGTCAGTCAATGTTTTCCTCTCCAGTCCAGCTGGTGAATCTGGGAATTTTGAGGCAATGTTACAACTGTCTCATGTACACGGACAACCCTCTTCTCCTCCAAACAGGTTCAAATATATGTGAGAGATGCAACTATTTAGCCAAACTGGAGGCTGAGCTCTCTCATCTCAAAACTGGTGTAACCAGTCAGGAGGAGAAGGTAACCTCACACAACACAATTCCAGTATCACATAGTCCCACCACATCAGCGAACCAAACACATAAATACACAAAAACATACTCGGAGGCTCTAAATAAAAATCTACCTAAGCAACAGAGACCTCCAAAGCAAACATCCAAGCAAACGCTACCTCAAAACAAAACACGCACAACACATAACCCACAAAGTCAGTGTGCCAAGCAGCCACAGCCCTTAAGGCTGAATAACACACATGATACTCTTGTAATAGGTGACTCTATTGTCAGACACACTGATGTCCCGCTCACCAGGCTGAATAAAGAGAAGGTCACGGTGAGCTGCCTGTCGGGTGCTAGGATCCGCCACATAACACAAGCACTCAGGTCACTCCAAAGCAAATACAAATATGACTCAGTCATTGTACATGCTGGTGTGAATGACCTGAGACGTACCTCCCTGGACTACATGAAAAGAGACATAGAGGAGCACTCTGATCATGTAGCCCAGGCTGGTATGACCCTGACCTTGAGCAGCATCTTACCCTCACCTAGAATGATGCCACAGTACAAAGACAAAATGATCGATTTTAACAATTGGCTAAAATTTTGGTGTCATTCAAAGGGGATACAGTGTCTGTCAGCCTGGGATGACATGCTCGACAAGCCACGTTGCTTTGCTAGGGACGGCTTGCACCTGTCACCACTGGGCTTTCGGATATTGGCAAAGGCTCTTGCCACCCCCATAGTGCCTTTTTTAGGCAAAGCTCAAAAGTCAAACCCACCCCCATAGACAACACAAGGAACAAGAAACTAAGGGTAATGCTGCTAAACGCCAGAAGTCTTAACCTCAAGATGCACACACTCGAAGCTCTCCTCAGTATGGAGAACATCGATATCTGTGCAGTGACAGAAACCTGGTTCAAGGCTCCAGAGAGCACCCCAGCACTACCAGGCTATACCTCATATCATGCTTTTCGGCCCCAAAACCCAGACCGAACCACAAAAGGAGAGGGAGTTTCCATATTTATCAAGGATAACCACACCTCCAGGTTAGTGGCATTGCACAAAGTATCGGAGACCATCCATGTGCAACTAACAGTGGGCAAGACTGCTTTTCAGTTTATAGCATCCTACAGACCACCCTCTCAAAGTCAGGAATCCCACTCGGCTTTCCTGAAAACATTGGAGAACATGAAGATCTCTCCGAACACCATTATATTGGGCGACTTCAACTACCCAAACATTGACTGGGAGCACTACTCAAGCCCCAGCACCTTAGCCCAAAGGTTCCTGGAAATTATAAACTCAAATGCTATGGAACAACTAGTCACCATTCCCACAAGAGAGGACAACATACTAGACCTGATCATTACCAACATGGGGACTCTATGCTCCACACCAGAAGTATATCCCTCATTGGTAAGATCAGACCATAAATTAATTTCACTGGATGTCCACATCCCGACCCCACCCCCAGCCCAGAAAACCACAGTGAAAAACTTCTCAAAAGCGAACTTCTCACTTCTCAAAACCGAAGTGGAATCCTTCAAGGCCCCAGGGCCAGTGGAAACTATGGCCCAAACTGCGGAATCCTATATAAATGCATTCTACGGACATCTCCAGGAATGCATGGATCATGCTATCCCAAACAAAACCAAGACCCAATCATCCAAAGGCAGGTGTCCAGTCTGGTGGACCCCTGCCATAAATAAACTGTACAACAGAAGGAGGAAGCTACTACATGATGGAGCAAAATCCCTAATAGGGAAGGCATCTCTGATCAGTACTAGCAAAAAATTACGATCTCTCATAAAATCCTCCAAGGCCAGCTTCGAGAGGAAAATTGCACAGGACACCAAAGACAATCATAAGGCTTTTTTCAGTTATGTTAGAAACCTGGGATGCAACTCCCAGACTTGTTCTGAGTTGATTCTAAATGACAAAAAATACACTGAACCCACAGACATCGCCAATATCCTGGCAGACAGGTTCAGTGCAAACTTCTCCACCCCCTCCCCCCCAAAAGAGCAAGTATCTATCCCGGCAGAGGGCTGCCTCTGATGCTCAGGTGAAGGCTGCCCTCTCCAAAGCAAAAAACACTGCTTCCATGGGACTAGATGGCATCCCAGGTTGTGTCCTACATGAACTCCAAGAGGAACTAATCCCTCAAATAAAACAGCTATACAATCTCAGCCTCACTACAGGATATGTGCCCACAGAATGGCGTACAGCAACAGTGGTCCCACTCCACAAAGGTGGAGCCTCTACGGACCCTGGAAACTATCGCTCCATAAGCCTGACTAGCTTAGTCTGCAAGGCTATGGAGAGGATCATCATGGAGCTCATAAACAAAGACATTGGGGACCTACAGACACTAGATCCTACCCAGTTCGGCTTTGTCAAGGGCAGATCCTGCCTTTTGAACCTGGTTGACTTCTTTGAAACAGTCACCAAAGCCATAGATGAAGGAAAGGTAGTCTACACAGCCTATCTGGACCTTGCAAAGTCATTTGACACAATACCCCACTCGGACATCATAGATAAGCTATCCAGCTTAAATATAAACCCCTATGTCACAAGATGGGTCGCAAACTGGCTCAAAGACAGAACCCACAGAGTGAGAGTTGCTGGAGCCATGTCAGACTCGAAACCAGTCATAAGTGGCATCTCACAGGGTTCTGTCCTGGGACCACTCTTGTTTGGTATATACTTTTCCGAGGTACAGGCAAACGTGGGAGGACTATGGCTCACCAAGTTCGCAGACGACTGCAAACTGGGCGCCATAATCAATTCTCCAGCTGACACAAACATCCTTCAAAAAGGTCTCACAGAGACAGATAACTGGTGCCAGCACCATGGTTTAAAGCTAAATGCCAAAAAATGTCTAGTCATACCCTTTGGCAAAAACAATGTGCCCACAAATTACCACATAGGCGGAAACCCATTAAGTACAAAGAAAGTTATTAGGGACCTGGGGACCCAAGTTGATAGCAATCTCTCCTTTGAAAACCACATTGCCAAAGTGGTTAGAAAGACCTTCTACATAGCCCACCTCATCACGAAGGGTTTCACATCTAGATCAACAGAGGTAATCGTGCCCCTTTATTCATCCCTCATCAGGCCCATCATAGAATACAATGCCCCTTTTGGGATGTACCTTACCCGACACCTGCAGCAATTAGAAAGACCCCAAAAGTATCTCATCAAGAGGATCAAGGGTCTCAAACAGATAACATATGCTGCTCGGTTAAAAAAACTCCAGCTCTACTCAGTTGCATACCGCCTACTTCGAGGCGATCTATGCCTGACATATAAAGCTATGTCAAATCCAGAATTAATGGACATGCTCCACCTCAGTAAATCTAAATCCCTTAGAGCCACACGCTCGAGGGACTTGAACCTCAGCACAGAAATAAATAGAACTTGCTGGAGGGACAGGTTCATAACCCAGAGGCTCCCTTTGCTCTGGAACAGAATTCCAGTTCATGTGAGGCAGAGCACCTCACTGAATCTCTTCAAGAAGAATCTCGATAGGTGGATGGGGGATCGTAGGTTTGTCCCAGGGATTACTCCCGTGTCACTATGAGACAGAGGCACAGTAAACTAAACCTTAAAAAGGGCACAGTATACTCAAATCAAGGGGTGGCGTAAGCCATACAGAATCGGGCTAGGCTTATAATTGCCCCAGGGCAGATAGCCTAGTATGAACCTATATATATATATATATATATATATATATATATATATATATATATACACACACACACGCATACATATATATGGGTCTATAGTATGTTCTTGAAAAGGCAATACAGCAAATGGCTTTTCGCCGACCCCCAAACAGCGAACCACCAGTTATGTGAATGGCCAATTCAGGGTTTTTCTTAGGGAAAAAAAATTGTGTGGCCGACTAGAAATGACACATCACTACAAACATTTCAGTGGGGGGCTTCCCCCACACCCCCCCCTAACTAAATAGACCAACTACAAGATCGCAATACAGTGGGGAAAGGGGCAAATTCACGATGATGGCCAAACAATTCTTTCCCTATAAAATATTTGCTGAATTGGCCATTCACTAAGTGGTGGTTCGATGTTTAAGGGACACTGAAAAGACATCCACTGTACTGCCTTTTTGAGAACATAATATAGACCCAGTTTTACATTTATATATATATATATATATATATATATATATATATATATATATATATATAGATATATATATATATATATATATACACACAACCAGATGACTGCAGTGAGATTAGAACCCCTACCTATGTACACAAGCTAGAGAACTCAGTGCATAATGTAAGTGCAATGGCACAAGTCTGGGTTTTGCACTGCTGTTTGAAAATTTATAATGAAGGGTTTCATTGGGAATTTATTGTGTGTGTGGTATGAGATTCTTTTTTTTTGAACAGGTGTGAAAATGGGGTAGATAGGAAAATGGTTTAATGGGGGCAAGTAGGGGGAAGCAATATAGGAATGTGCAGGAGGGAATTAAGAAAGAACCATAACTAACCACTTCTTCAGCAGTGTAAACTGAAAAGAATATTGGATGAATTTGGACTGTCATCTCAACCAAGATGGGTGACAACAACACAGTAAGGTCGTATAACCATTTGGACTGAATCAAGTTTCAAGAAGACATGTGCAAAGTAGAGAGCTATGTATGGAATGATGTTTTTTTTGGGGGGGGGCAGGTGCCCATTTTTGTGTTTTTACTTCAGTAAGAGAGGAATGTTGGGTAAGGGACACAGGTATATCAGGGTTAGATAAGTAGGGTTGGTGAGAAAGTGGATGCAGACAAACAGGACAAAGACAAGAGATAGGGATGGTGAGAGACAACAGGTTTAGGGGACATCATGACTGGGGATATGGAGGGGACATTGGATGTCCATGCCTGTCAAGCATGGGGGCAGTGAGAATCTACTCCTCACCCTAAAAACTGTCTTCTCCATCAACCTCCTTACCTTGCTGTTGGAGTGCTTGATGTTTCCTTTGCCCAACATTTGGAAAGCATCTTATCCAGCTGGCTGAGACATCCAATGGTGCTTTTCACGAGCTCACCCACCATGCCTGGCATCTCCTGGTGAGTGTCAAAATCACCACCTCTGCTAATACTCCTGCAGAGTACCACAGCACCAGTTGCTGGGGTAATGCTACCTGATGTGGAGGGTCCAGGTAATGCAGGGGCTGCAGAGGCAGTACTGCCAAGTTGGGTCTCAGATGTGCTGGGCATCGGTGCAGCAGCCATTGGGAAGGTAGGCTGAACCACACTGGTTGGCCTACCTCCCTGTGCTGTTAATCATTTTATGAGTTGCCCGAAATTGATGACATCAGAATTTTGTGACCATACATATAAAAATAAAAAAAGAGAGTTAAGGGATGGGATAAGAGACAAAAAAAGAAGATAATTAGTACCATCACATGATACAATAAATTAGTATGATATAAATACAAAGAATAGTTGTGTAAAATCTTAACATAACCATAGATGTCTTTCTCTTCTATGTTGCAGTATTCTTTACATCTGTATTGAATTCCACCCAAAGACCCGATGTCCGGCCTGTATAAAAAAGCTTAGAGCCACTGCCTGTATGTGGAATGTTGCATGCAGGCATAGACAACATCAGCCATAAAAGGGACGTCTGCACATATCTTCAGAATAAGAAAGCCTCATGAGGAAAATCCAAGGGGAGCCTAGAAGGTTCATTCTAGGAAAGAGCAAGTTGTAGGGTGGAAGGTGGGAGGGATAGAATACTGTTGACTGCCTCCGCTGTGTTGCCGATTCAGTGGATCAGATGAATGACACAAAGGAAAAGGTAGTGTCTGTGATGGAATGTCTGCTGGGAGGGGGACAGAATCCACATGGATATACATCAGCATCATCTTATGTTAGCCAACATGGTTGTGCTCAATCAGTCCCTTAGAGGCATGACTTCCACTGCACCCTCAGTGGTTGAGGTGCCCACAACCAGACATGGTAGACCATGGAATCGTGGTCCTGGATGTATTCATCAGGAGAACTCATTCAGCAGACATCATTCACATTCAGGTAGCAACATCACATCTGACCATGGGCATGGACATGCTAGTGCAATTCCTGGCAGAGCCAATTCTTGCAGTCTGGGTCGATGACGATAAACTGTCATGCATGGTTCATACGTGTCCAACATACCAAGATGTAGAGCTAGCACAGAGCTTTGCTGTGTTCTTGCAGACACTCACACACACATTTCACACTGAGTGCCCATACTGACACACAACAGTTATATGGGTCAGTTGTGAGACTTACATTCTGTCTTAGTTGCCATTTGATACTTTATCAACATTTTTGCCCGTTTTTCTTACGCAAATGCACTCACTACCTTCTGTGGCAGCCTTGGCCTCCTGCCCCCTCCCTCAACAACACCCTGTGCAAATGCTCTCTCATCTCTTTGATTTTCTATCTTTTGTATTAAGGGATATAAAAGTCTTTTGTCTGATGCCCAGGGTACATAGCTGATTGAGTACTTAGTATACATGTGTTTCTGATGCTCTTTTGAAAATTGTACTACTTTCTTCTAGGTTTTTGTACTGTTTGAATATTTGATGCATAATCATCTTATCTGATAGAGATTACATCTATTGACATGCCAGTGCTATCACATACTGAAGACATTGCTGTAAAAGTCACTCACCTTTTACCTAATTACATTAGCAAGTAACAGTATGCAAGGATATGCCATCCATTTGTATCCTTAGTCACTAAATTTCCTCTTCCAGGTTTAACACTTATCTTGTAAGTCCAGCAGTTACAAGAGTTTTAATTTGGGGCTGAGTCTGTGTGATGCTAGCAGTACACAGCCATTACATGGGTAAGTAAAGGTTGTGAGCATTGCCTGGCATCATTGCTACTATATGTATGTGCAAACTATGGGGTATTTACCCTCTTAGGTGGTAAGCTTCTAGAGTATCTGTTGCCTGTTGGCCAGGGCAAAGGCATATTGTGCATGCACACCTACATTTGCCTATACCCACAGTGGCTGGTGGTTTCCCCTCTGACTCCTCACCTGCACGTGGCTGTGGTGACCTTGCCAGTGGTGATGGAATGTGTGCCTTTCCCTTTGGTGCATCTGCTGAAGCTGTTTTCTCAGAATAACATTGTGAAGGATGGCACAGATGGTGAACATTTCAGCACAAGTACTGGGAGTGTGCCCCAGATGTATCTAAGCACCGGAACTGTGACGTCAGTAGCCCAAACACACTTTCTATTATACTTCATTGAGCATGTGCCTCATTATAGCATTCTTCAGTTGGGGTGTGCATTTCTGATGGGCATCTTCAGCTACGGTTCAAGTGTATAACCTGCACCCCCATTAAATGACCCTGTGGGATTTTCTCAAGGAAAAAATCCAATAGAGTTGAGAGCTGTGCCAGATATGTGAATTGTGGTAACTGTCTGGGTTGCCAGCACACACATTTGGGATGACTGCCTTAGCATTACACATGACCAGTCAGTTTATGGAGTGGAAGCCCTTTCTGTTCATGTGCATCCTTCCTTCTTCCCTGGGTGGTGCTTTGATTTCAATGTGCATGCAGTCTATGGTACCAAGGTCTTCAAGAAAGTGTTCTACAAGGTAGAAATCCTGCATAATTGCAGCTCTGTCCCTGGGTGTACTGGGAAGCTGCATGTAATCACTGGCATGATGTAGCATAGTATTCACAAACTGATGTAGAATTCTGGATGCTGATGCCTATGACACCCCCAGTATATCCCCCTGTTGGCCTCTGAAAGGTTCCTGTAGCTAATATTCTAAGCTCTACACATACCTTAGTTTCCACAGGCATTGGTTCTCCTTGGTTTGCCCTTGCTCTCAGCTGTGAACAGAGCTTGCAGAGTTCCTGTAGTGTATCTCTATCCATCCTGTAGTTCTCTACAATTTCCATCTCATGCAAACCATGAAAAGTTAAACAGGGTCGAAATACCCTTTTCCTTCTTGGCTGAGGTCTATTAACAGCAGAAGCAGCATAGGCATATATACATGAAGAATAGCAATAGCAACCCCCAATACTCTTTTTGTGTAGAGTAGTTTCCATGACTGTATTTCAATAGGTTTTGGAATTTGCAGGCAAAACCTGCACCAAGTCTACAGGATTACTTTATAGCTTGCTGAATGGCTCCTCCATCTTGGATTGGTTGATTAGCATACAATTCAGCTGCTTATGCTGTCATTAGCAAGCCATGATGTTTACAGAGTTTGTGCAGCTCTACACGGCATGTACAGCTGCTTACTGAATACAAAATGGTGTGCTACCATGTGCACATCATGACATGCACACAGGTTTAGCGCACTGTGTAGGCTTTTTGAATCCAGCTGCTTAATCTTGTGAAATCTTGCACATCCTTCCTGTTCACTTACTCTTACCTCCTATAACAATTCCACTATTTTCAAGCAGTATGAAGGAATAATGTGTTAAACAGACTATAATTACTTACTGTTGTAGTCTTTTAGTGTTTCTCCTATTCCAAGTTTTTGCTATTGTTTTATATGGTGGATAATTTTTACATCTATTTTAATACTGCAAAGAGATTCAGTCTTTCAAGACTGTTGTCTCCCTTCTTGCCTCAGTCTCTGCTTTAGCCTGTGTTCCAGATATCTTTTATGTCTAAAACATTCAATTGAAATGATTACTTTTGCACTTTTGTTCTATAGATATGCACTTTGCAAAGATCAACACTGAAAACTATCCACCTTTTCTAGTGGCACGCTGGCAGTCTTGTAAGAAGCAGTAGCTGCCACTATTATGTTTAGATTGGGCTCAATGCTGTCAACACAGCTCAGTCTCTAGTTTCTTTGGGATATTAAGTTAATCATTATTTTTATTTATTTACTTACTTTTTAATTTTATCTGCAGGTTCTGAGAAGCTGAGAAGCATAAAACCATAGAGTTTGGAAAACTGAACACTTCTTCTTTCGGCTGCTCCCGTCAGGGGTCGCCACAGCAGATCAACTGTTTCCATTTCTTCCTGTCCTCTGCATCTTGCTCTGTCACACCAACCACCTGCATGTCCTCTCTCACCACATCCATAAACCTTATCTTGGGCCTTCCTCTTTTCCTGTTACCTGGCAGCTTCATCCTTAGCATCTTTTTCCCAATATACTCTGCATCCCTCCTCAGCACATGTCCAAACCAATGTAATCTTGCCTCTCTGGCTTGTCTCCAAACCTTCCAACCTGGGCTGACCCTCTAATATACTTATTCCTAATCCTGTCCATCCTTGTCACACCCAGTGCAAATCTTAACATCTTCAACTCTGCCACGTCAAGCTCGAACTCCTGCCTTTTTGTCAATGCCACTGTCTCCAACCCATATAACATAGCTGGTCTCACTACCCTCTTGTAGACCTTCCCCTTTCACTCTTACTGGTACTCGTCTGTCACAAATCACTCCTGACACTCTTCTCCACCCACTCCATCCTGCCTGTACTCTCTTCTTCACCTCTCTTCCACACTCACCATTACTCTGAACTGTTGATCCCAAGTATTTAAACTCATCCATCTTCGCCACCTCTACTCCCTGAATCCTCACAATTCCTCTATCCTCCCTCTCATTCACACACATATATTCTGTCTTAGTCCTGCTGATCTTCATTCCTCTTCTCTCTAGAGCATATCTCCAGCTCTCCAGGGTCTCCTTTACCTGTTCCCTACTCTCACTACAGATCACAATGTCATCTGCAAACATCATAGTCCACAGTCTGTCAACCTGTCCATCACCATTACAAATAAGAAAGGGCTCAGAGCTGAACCTTGATGTAATCCCACCTCCACCTTAAATGCATCAGTCACTCCCACCGCAGACCTCACTGCTGCCACACTACCCTCGTACATATCCTGTACCACTCTTACATACTTCTCTGACACTCCCGACTTCCGCATACAATACCATAACTCCTCTCTAGGCACCCTGTCATATGCTTTCTCTAAAGACACAATGCACCTCCTTCTGACATTCTCTGTACTTCTCCATCAACACTCTCAAAGCAAACCGCATCTGTAGTGCTCTTTCCTGGCATGAAACCATACTGCTGATCACTAATCATCACCTCCCTTCTTAACCTAGCTTCCACTACTCTTTCCCATAACTTCATGCTGTGACTGATCAATTTAATCCCTCTGTAGTTACTACAGCTCTGCACATCACCCGTATTCTTAAAAATCGGTACCAAAACACTTTTTCTCCATTCCTCAGGCATCCTCTCACTTTCCAAGATTTCATTAAACAATCTAGTTAAAAACTCCACTGCCGTTTCACCTAAACACCTCCATGCTTCCACAGGTATGTCATCTGGACCAACAGCTTTTCCGTTCTTCATCCTCTTCATAGCTATCCTTATTTCCTCCTTGCTAATCCACTGCACTTCATGATTCACTATCCTCACATCATCCAACCTTCTCTCCCTCTCATTCTCTTCATTCATCAGCCTCTCAAAGTACTCCTTCCATCTGCTCAACACACTCTCCTCGCCAGGCACGTTTCCCTCATTATCCTTTATCACCCTTACCTGCTGCACATCTTTACTAGCTCGGTCCCTCTGTCTAGCCAATCGGTACAGGTCCTTTTCTCCCTCCTTAATGTCCAACCTTTTATACTTGTCATATGCCTTATCCTTAGCCTTTGCCACCTCTCTCTTTGCCATGCACCTCATCTCCTTATACTCATGTCTACTTTCTCCATCTCTCTGACAATCCCACTTCTTCTTCGCCAACCTATTTCTCTGTATACTCTCCTGTACTTCTTCATTCCACCTTCCTCTTTCCAGATGTCACACCAATCACCTTTCTAGCCATCTCTCTTACTAGCTCTGCTGTAGTTACCCAGCTATTCGGTAACTCTTCACTGCCACCCAGTGCCTGTCTTAACTCCTTCCTGAACATCACCTCACAATTACCATTTTTCAGTTTCCACCATTTGATCCTTGGTGCTGCCCTCACACTCATCCTCCTCTTCTTGATCACCAATGTCATCCTACAAACCATACTATGCTGCCTAACTATACTTTCCCCTGCCACCACTTTACAGTCTCTAATCTCCTTCAGACTGGCCCTTCTACATAAGATATAATCCACCTGTGTGCATCTTCCTCCATTCTTGTAAGTTACTCTATGCTCCTCCCTCTTGTTAAAATACATATTCAACACAGCCATGTCCATCCTTTTCGCAAAATCCACTACCATCTGACCTTCTGCATTCCTTTGCTTAACACCAAACCTACCCATCACTTTCTCATCCCCTCTGTTCCCTTCAACAACATGCCCATTGAAATCTGCTCCAATCACCATTCTCTCACCCTTGGGTACAGTCATCACCACTTCATCCAACTCACTCCAAAATTTTTCTTTCTCATCCATCGCACACCCAACATGTGGAGCATATGCACTAACACCATTTATCATTACACCATCAATTTCCAGCTTCATAAGCATCACTCTATCCGACACTCTTTTCACCTCCAAAACACTCTTAGCATACTGTTCCTTCAGGATAATGCCTATGCCATTTCTCCTCCCATCCACACCATGATAAAACAATTTGAACCCACCTCCAATACACCTAGCCTTGCTCCCCTTCCATCTGGTCTCTTGCACACACAATATACCAACCTTCCTTCAGGCCATCATATCAGCTAGCTCTCTCCCTATACCAGTCATACTGCCAACATTCAAAGTTCCGACCCTCACTATCACAGTCCTAGCCTTTACCTGCCTTCGGCCATGCCTTCCACCTCTTCTCCTCCTTCGACCAACAGTAGCTTAATTTCCGCCAGCACCCTGTTGGCCAACAGTACTGGTGGCGGTCATTGTTAACCCGGGCCTCGACCAATCCGGTATGTATATGTGTACTTTTGTCTGCATGTATGATTTGGCAAAATTTTATGCCAGATGCCCTACCTTACGCAACCCTCCCCATTTATCCAGGCTTGGGACCGGCACAAAGAAATGCACTGGCTTGTGCATCCCCAGTGGCTGGGTTGGAAAACTGAACACAGTTCAAGAAAAAAAAAATTACAACCAATATAATCATATGAAAGTGGATTAGCTTAGAACTGTTGACTTATGTGCATAAGAATATTACATACAAGGTTAATTTACCATTTTGTAAAGTTAGAAACTGAACATGGTTTGGATTTTTCTTTGACAAATTCATTCACTTGTTTGCACAACTGATCTTTTCCAGTGGTTTATTCAAAATTATCCAAATGACAGCCTTAGTTGCTGACTGGTTGATTTTTATTTACTGTCTATGATATAACAAAGTATTTCTGTAACTCGTAGGATAATACATGTTTAGAATGTTTTTCCATAAACTCTTTCAAATATTCTGATCCAGTTCCACAATATCCTAGAAGAGAATCACTGTGTCTATATATATTTACAACTGTGGAAAGAGCTAATATGATAGACATACTGCCAGACTTGACATTTTCCTAGTAACATTAAAAAGTCTGGGATGAATTCAGAAAAAGTACAGTTGTGTACACTTACCATAAATGTAGATGTTTGAGTGTATTCACTGTTGCAGTCATTACATTTGGGTTATCTGCTTGCAGGTAGCCCTCAGTCGGCCTGATTAACAAAGTCTTGGGTCCTGCATTGGTTGTTGTCCCTTCTTCCATGACGTCAGGTCGTCAGGGGTATAAAACATGCAGCCAACGCGATTACATCAGTTTTTCTTGCTTCAGATGTCAGGTGCCCCCCAATGGGAAGCAATTAAATATAAAAGTACAATGATATACCTCCAACAAAAAAGCAAATATCCCCAAAAAGGCTTTTAAGCATAGTAAAGGAAAGTAGAGGTATAGCCAAAAGAAGTTAGGGGCCTGGAGGGAGGGTAACTAGGACTGCAACAGTGAATACACTCTAATATCTACATTTACGGTAAGTGTACACAACTGTACTATGTTCTTCATGTTTCACTGTTGCAGTCATTACATTTGGGTAGATTCCCAAAACTATGGTTGGGAGGAGGAATTTAGATAGCATTAGGGCCAGCTATAAGGCCCTGCAAGACTGCAGTGGCAAAGCCAGCTCTGGATTTAGAGAAAATTGGCAAATGATAATGCTTGGTGAAAGTATGTACAGAACTCCAGGTAGCAGTTTCTAGGATGTCCCTGGTAGGGACGCCTCTGAGAAAGGCTGTAGAGGTAGATGCAGCCCTGGTGGAGTGAGGTCTGATCCCCTGGGGGATAGGTTTTCCATGGTGCTTACAGCAGAAATTAATGCAATGGCTTATCCATTTAGAAATGGTTTGTATTGAAAAAGCCTTCCCCTCGGCCTCTGCAGCAAATGCCACCAGCAGTTGTTCAGATTTCCTTTGAGGTTTAGTCCTGTCCAAGTAGAATCTAAGTTGTCTGTGCACATCTAAGGAATGCAGTATCTGTTCCCCTTTATTCTGTGAATTGGGAAAGAAGGTTGGCAAATGAATGGACTGATTAAGAGCCACACTGGGTACCACCTTAGGCATGAAGGATGGATTGGTTCTGAGGGACACCCTGTCCGCATGAAAGATGATGAAAGGCTCCAACGCCATAAGGGCCTGTAGTTCAGATACCCTTCTAGCTGAAGTGATAGCTAAAAGGAAAGCTGTTTTCCAAGAAAGGAATTTTAAGTCTGCAGTAGCAGCTGGCTCGAAAGGAGGTAGAGTGGGTTTCTCAAAAACAAAGTTAAGGTCCCAGGCTGGGGTTGGAGCTCTCCTGGGTGGTCTCAAATTTTTGGCACCTCTGAGAAACTGCTTGAGCAGTGGATGAGAGAAGAGGTTCTGTTATAATGAGCTGAAATGGCTGAGGCGTGGCTTTTAATGGAGAAAAAGACAGGCCCTTGTGAAGCATTTCACTTAAGTATTGTAGAATCTGAGGTAAATTTGGCACTGCTGTGCTCAACCCTTGAGATTGGTTCCAGGCACAGAGCATCCACTTTCCAGGCTTGTTTGTGGGGAGTCCTTGTGCAAAATTTGTCCAATTGGTAGTTCTGGGGAGAGGCAAATATCCATCACAGGTTTGCTGAGGGATGGTAAAGGAGAGATTTAAGTAATTAGCCAGGCTACAAGGTTGTTAGAAGCTGAGGGTGCAGAATCTGGTTCTCCTGCTGTGTCTGCCAGTGTATTTAGTTTTCCTGGCAGGAACTGAGCTTGTAGGCGCACTCGGTACCTGAAGGCTGTGTCCTACAATGCCATGGCTAGTCTGCAGAGGGGGTAAGAATGTGCACCCCCCAAGTACCACATAACAGTGGTGTTGTGCGTCTTTACCATTAGTTGTCCTGGAAGAATGTGGTCCTTGAAGGCTGTCAGAGCATTCTGTAAAGCGAACATTTCCTTTTGATTGATACGCAGGTGCATTTGACTTGGGTTCCATTTGCTCTGAATGCACTTCCCTGCCAGGTGAGCCCCGCATGCATAGTCTGATATGTCTGTTGTTAGGGTTTGAGTGACAGGGGGTGGTGTGAAAGGTAGTCCCTTGTTTTGGTGACAGGCCTCTGCCCACCAAAGGAACTTTAGCCGTAGGCAAGGTATGATAGGAATCATTGTTTCTAGGTCTTGAGAATGTTGACACCATAGGCTTTTTAGATACCACTGTCGTTTCCTCATATGCAGTCTTGTATATGGAATTAGAAGAATGCAGGAGGCCATGAACCCCAAGGCTTGCAGTATTTGTCTTGCAGATAGCAGGGTTTTTGTGTAGGGTTACCACCTTTTCAAATGCCCAAAGTGGGACATTTTTGGCACAAACATCAGATTATGCAGGCCAAAACATACCCATGGCCAGTACAAAAGACAGAACATTTTGCCTAAAAAAAATCTTATTCTTGTAGCATTTTACTTGCTTATTCTGTTTCTTATAACATTTAGGTGTTTCACATACAGAATAACTTGTTTTATGCAACTGTTACATAAAATATAGGAAATAATTTTGCCATAAAATCTCAGGACATTTGCCATTTTTACATTTTTTTTGCAGGACACAACTGCCCAAAGAGGGACTTGTCCCACGCAAAGTGGGACAGGTAGTAACCCTATTTTTGTGGCCACTTGTTTGAAGTAGATTGTCAAATGGATTTGTTTCGCTGGTGTGAGGTAAGCCATCTGGGAAGCTGTATTCAAGCTTGCTCCCACGAATATAATTTGTTGACAGGGTACCAGGTGTGATTTCTTTTCATTTATGGTGTACCCCAGACAAGTTAAAACCCTTTGTACAAAGGCCAGATGATTCAAAAGGATGTCCTGGCTTTCTGCCTGAATTAGACAATTGTCCAGGTATGGGTATATTTGAATATTTCTTTGCCTGCAAAATGCAATAACTGGAGCTAGGCACTTTGTTAATACCCTGGGTGCAGTAGATAAGCCAAAGGGCAGTGCAGAGAACTGATAGTGCATGTAGCCTGCTTTGAAGTGTAGGTATCTTCTGCAAGATTCCCTGATTGGGATGTGCAGGTATGCTTCTTTTAAATCTAGTGTTGCCAACCAGGCATCTTTGCCTAGCATAAGAAGCAATTGGTGAAGAGTCAGCATCTTGAATTTCGGAATCTCAAAAAAGGTGTTTAGAGTAGACAGGTCCAGGATAGGATGCCATGAATTGTCTTTTCTGGGTACCAGGAAAAGTCTCGAGTAGAAACCTTGTCCCTTTTCCTCTTCTGGTACCAGTTGAATAGCCACCATGCTTAAGAGAAAAAGTACGTGTTTTTGGGCCTCTGCCCACTGATTTAGGGGTAGGTCCGGCCACCCACTTGGTGTTGGCAATGTGTGGAAGTGAAATCTGTATCCCTGGGACACTATATTTAAAACCCATTTGTCCTGGGTAATGAGTTCCCAATTGCTTGCATGAAGAGCAATCTTTCCCCCCAAAGGGGCAGTCAGTTGATAAGTGCTTGGAAATTTTTAAAGGAAGTAATTGAGACAGTTTACCATGGGGGGGGGGTCTTATTATTCTCAGAGTTGGAAGTGGAGGCCCCCCACTTCTTAGTTCTGTTTGTCCCCTGGGACTGAAACCTGGGATTTTTGCTGTGTCTGGATTTGGCTTGAGAAGACCTGGAAGGGGCTGGAAAGGACCAATTCTTAGAGGGCCAGTGCCTACTAAATCTAAGAGGCTGAACTTGTAAAAAATCTTTAACAGTTTGCATAGATTTAACTTTATCTTCCATCTTTTTAAGAACTTCCTCAGCCTTGTTGCCAAACAGGCAGTCCTGATTTAACTGAGCATCCAACAATTTAGCTATAACATGATCAGGCAAAGATTGCTCCTTAAGCCAAGCATGCCTTCTGAGCACAGACCCATTAACAGCAGCCCTGCAAGAGGCCTCTAAGGAATCAACACCACATTGCAAAGTATGTTTTCCAACTTGTTCAGCAGAATGCATTAAATCCTGTAATTCTTTATTTTCCACACAGTCAGGAATCAACATAATTTTCTGTTTAAGTAGTCCAATAACATGTTGCTGATATTTTAACATACGAAACTGGCAGTTTAAAGCCTTAATGGCCAAGGCTGCAGAAGTGTAAAACGTCTTACCCCCATCTATCCAGTGCCCTGGAGTCTATCAGAAGGGGTAGGATTTTTAGCAGTAGAAGCCTTAATGCCCTTGGGCCCCTGTGAAATAGTCTCTTGATCTGCAATAGGATTTTTAAAAAGGAACTTGTGGGACTCATGGACCCTGTAGTATCTGTCAGGTTTTCTGGGAGCAGGAGGCAGGGAATCAGGGGCCAAACTAGATTCCGAAAAGCATCATCAACAATGTCTAGTACAGGAGGAATAGCTAAAGGCCTATGCTGAGGTAAGAGAAGGAAATCCCTACGCCTCTTTCTTGAATTAGAAAAATCCTGGCTTTCCCAGTGGAAATACTCCCTTAGAGTATGTAAGGTTTCCCAAAAAAAGAAAAATCCTCAGGAGGGGAAGCAGAGGGAATGGAGTCCTCTGCATCAGAATCTTCATAAGTAGATAAGGGCAAATCCAGATCATCAGAAAAAAACAGAATCCTGATCAGAAGTTTCATAATCAACTTCAGTCCTAGGCCTCTTAAAAGGGGGGAAGTTGGCTACCCCTGATTAGAGTTATTAGATCTTTAGCCATTCTTATTATTTGTTTTTTAGTTATACAGGCCTGAGCATGTGGCCTGGGCATAGTTTTTTTAGGTATGGATCAAAATTTAGGCCTAAGTAAAGAAGGAGGCGTTGGTTTAATATGCAAATCTGTAGGCCTGAATGCACCCTCAGAAGCCAGTGCCTGCATAGAGGCTGTGGACCCATCCAAGGTAGAGACATCCGTATGTTCCATAGTTGAAGTATCTTGCGGCATACCGGACTCCGAATGTGTCTCAGTAGAGGCCTGCGAATCAGAAGTAGTGGGTATCAGGGATTGTGAAAGCGCCTCACTGAGTACTGGCGAACTGGCGACTGACTTAGGAGAAGCGTCGTCGGCAGTTTTTATCTCGGTGGCCTGTCTCTGACTTTATGTATGCATTTTTTCGGAATCCCGGTAGTCTGATGGCTAACCGACGACATTTCTGGATAATTAAACCGAGAACCGAAATATTTAGAGGTGAAAATATACCGACGACAGATAGTGCACTGATTAAATAAAAAACAAAACCGACAGCAAGGTACGTCGTGGTCAGGGCCTAGGTAAGGAATACAGTAGAAATGAAAATCTTTATGAGGCATTTGCTTTCCACAAGTAATGCAATTATTAACTTTTACTGACATTGGTAAGGAGCACAAAAACGTTTCCCCAATGGGGTACTTAGCTTTAGTTGAAGACTTCGGTTCTGAAACGCGAAAACAAAAATTTTAGGAGTCGGCCGACCGGCACTTGCGAACCGCTTCTCTTTCGGGCACCGCACGGCAAGAAAGACTGATGTAATGGCGTCGGCTGCATGTTTTATACCCCTGAGGACCTGATGTCATGGAAGAAGGGACAACAACCGATGCAGGACCCAAGACTTTGTTAATCAGGCCGAATGAGGGCTACCTGCAAGCAGATAACCCAAATGTAATGACTGCAACAGTGAAACACGAAGAACATCTTTGCCACACTGTACTAAGTGAACTTGCATAAGCGGCCATAAGCAGGGTGGGTGCTATTCAGAAATACCTAGCTACAAAACGTTATCAAAACAAAGAATGTTTTGGTCATGTTATATGCTAAGGACTGTATAATGAACAGCCAGGTATGATAATGGGTTTACTTTTGAAAGTTCGACGGCAACATCTTCAAAACTGTTGCCTCAAACTGCAAACCATGAAATTCTGAAACCGCGAAAACTGAAGTGCCGAATTCCAAAATCATACCCCTTTTTTGACCAATGGTAGCGCTTGTTTTGGAGGCGGAGTGATCGGAAATGTCAAAATTCGATATCTATTCAACATTTCAGGAAAACAGTGCTTCGGTTTTCGTGTAAACAGTTTGCGGATGTGCACATTCGACGAATGTGCTTTCAGACATTCAAAGGTAAACCTGATAATGTGACAACACAAGATGACAACAGTGATTCAGAAACATCTAAATGTTGAGCAGCAATGCTGTGAGTACTTCAAATTTGTACTTGGTCATTTGTCCATCTTCAGAAGGAGTATTGCACACAAATATGCATGGTGTTGCCCCAGTCATTGTAAATGTGTATCTGTAGTAATCTCTCACTGCAGCTGCTTTACCAGAGAAAGCTTGACATTCCCCGAGAGGAGCAAGGGCATCCAACCATCCTTAATATTACACTCCCTCCACAACACAGAGATAGTGGATAGTTACTATATGGACAGGGACAATAAGCAAGAAATTGCAGAAATGTGGTGGCCTTGTCTGCAGCCCCATGGGTGTCCTGGAGTACTCATCCCAGTGGATATGAAGATATGTGTGGTTCTATATATATTAGTTACAGGGACCTTCCAGTGATTTATTAGACACACACTGGGGTTATCTTAGGCATCTGTCTCAAAAGTACTCCATCAGTTTCACAATGCTATATTCCAGCATGCGGGGGAGCATATGTGGTTCCCACATACCCCAGAGGAGACAGCCAACACCTGTGTGGGAGTTGCATTATACAGCCAAATTTCCCTGAGATTCTGGGGGCCATAGACTATATCCATATTGAAATAAAGGTCCAACTTGGTGAACTAGAAAAGAGGTATGTAGACCTCAAAAGGTATCACTCAACTACCAGATGGTCTGTAATGCATGGAATATCTGTAATGTATGTGCAGGCCCATCCAAGCAGCTTCCATAACCCCCATATATGGCACACATGATCTGTATCAATGGTTTGTGGGGGGGGGGTGACTTCCCACAGGGGATTATTATTGATGATGCTGAGTAGCTCTAGAACAATGGCTCAAGATACCCATCATACATCCACAAAAATTCTGCAAGGTTACAATCATGCACTATCACAAACCAGAAAAAATACAGTTTGTGCTGCTAGATAAATCTGGTGGTGACCTGTAGAATGACCCTGCCATGTGTGGCAGAATACAGACTGCACATACTAGGTTGCAAAGTATTACAGTCAGGAAGTAGTTACAGCAGGTTGGCCTCTTGCAGGGCCAGCAATTCCCAGCACCACAAGCAGTAGAATCCCAGACACACAAGGAGTCATGGAAGGAGCTAGAAGAGGGGATGACCATATGAGATGGAGGTTGGCACAGTATGCTGTGGCACTTGTAAAAAAGCAGCAGATTGCACCTAGTTTTACAACATAGCTATATACGAGTTAAGCAGATACACAATAAAAGTGATACATTCAAAAAAGCCAGGCTGTCCATCAGATATAATGTCTTTTCTTGGTTAGGGGTCACCACAGCAGAACTCCGGTCTGCTAATAAGCAACCCAAATTCCAAAATACTAAGAGGAGGACACAGTTATCACTTACATAAATGGGCAAGAGAGTAGAGGATTGCATGTCTGACAGAAGTGAGAGTGCTGTTGTGCAGCAAAATAATAAAGTGATTTTTTGGATAGTGTGAGAACTGTTATGGGGATTAATGTTGAAGGGCTAGGGTCAGTGGATGTGGCAGGTGTTGTGGTTCCCATGCATGCCCCCACCCATGACAAGTGGCCCTGCCAGGAGTTGGACTGGCTGTACTATGACCTTAGCTAGATGCAGGTGTACTGTGTGACCTTCATCAATGTCTGCTGGAAGATGTGCCAACAAGATGATGGCCACAATCAGGGGAACACCCTCTCCTGGATTTGTGACACCTCCATAGGCTCATAGGTAGGTACTAGGCTATCGGCCCTGGGGCCTATACAAGCCCAGCCAAAAAGGCACCCTGGCTTTTGCCACCCAAGAAAATTATTTTCCTGTGCCACTGTCGAGCAGAGCCACAGAGGTGATCCCCGGGGTGAATTTCCTATTTCCCATCCAATCATCAAGATTTTTCTTGAAGAGTGCTAACGAGGAGTGTTGTTTGATATAGATAGGTAGTTTATTCCAGAGTATGGGAAATCTCTAGGACAGGACTCTATACCTCTGGCATGTTCTGTTTATTGTGGTGACAATGTTTAGGTCCCTAGAGTGTGTAGCTCGGAGGGATTGGGATTTCTTTAAGTGGAGCATTTCCAACAGCTCTGGGTTTGACATAGTTTTGTATGTTAGGCAGAGAGCACCTCTGAGTAGGCAATATGCGACGGAGTAAAGCTAGAGCTTTTTTGAGACGGTCTGCGTAGGGCATGTGTTTGAGGCCGGTAATCCTCTTTGTGAGGTATTTCTGCAGCCTTTCCAGTTGTTGTAGATGTCTTGTGAGGTACATACCAAAAAGGGCGTTGTAATCTATAATGGGTCTAATGAGTGATGAGTAGAGGGGAACAATGACCTCTTTTTTTCTGGATGAGAAACCTTTTGTGATGAGGTGTGCCACGTAGAAGGATTTCCTGACTACTGCGGCGATGTGATTATCAAAGGAGAGACTACTGTCCACCTGTGTCCCAAGGTCACTTATCACACTTTCGGTGTTAAGTATACTACCACCTATGTTGTAGTTCATGGGTACAGAGTTTTTACCAAAGGGGATGACAATACACTTTTTGGTATTGAGCTTGAGGCCATGGCTTTGACACCAGGCATCTGTCTCAGTGAGGCCCTTTTGTAGGATGTCCACATCGTTAGGAGTTTCTATTATGGCTCCATGTTTGCAGTCATCTGCGAACTTCGTTAGCCAAAGACCTTCTGTGTTAGCCTAAGACCTTCTGTGTTAGCCTGTACTTCAGAGAAGTAGATACCAACCAGGAATGAACCCTGTGGTACTCCACTTATCTGAAGTCAGATTTGGAGTCTGCTACTTTCACAGTGTGGGTTCTGTCAGTGAGCCAGTTGGCAACCCATCTTGTGCTTGTGACATAGGGATTTATACCTAGTTTAGTGAGTTTATCTATAATTCCAGAGTGGGGGATGGTGTCGAAAGCCTTGGCAAGATCTAGACAGGCTGTGTGAACCACCTTACCCTTGTCTACTGCTTTGGTGACTGCTTCAAAGAAGTCTAGCAGGTTTAGGAGACATGATCTGCCTTTACAAACCCGAACTGGGTGGGGTCCAGAGTTTGGAGATTACCAATGTCTTTGTTTATAAGTTCCATGATTATACATTTCATGGCCTTGCAGACCAGGCTAGTCAGGCTAATGGGGCAGTAGTTCCCATGGTCCGTGGTGGCTCCCCCCTTGTGGAGTGGGATAAAGTACAGTTTTGTACCTACCATAAATGTAGATGTTCGAGGATCCACATTGCTGCAGTCCTAACTATTGGGTAGTCCGCTGTCCAGTCGGCCCGAATACCAAAGTATATGGCTGACGTCGGTCAGGGCGCATTAGACTGACGTCAGTACGTCAGGGTACTAATGCGCATGACCGACGTCATATCCTCAGTCTTTTCTTGCCCCAGATGTCAGAAGACCCTGAAAAGATAAGGCCAAAAACCAAAAACTCCCAACATACCTGCACCAAAATATATATATATATATACAAAATTAGCAGAATATAACCTCACCTACACAACCACCCCTAAATACAGAGGGGAAGGAGGGACTGCAGCAATGAGGATCCTCGAACATCTACATTTATGGTAGGTACAAAACTGTACTATGTTCTTCACTCCACATTGCTGCAGTCCTAACTAGAATCCCAAAGCAGAGGTAAGGGAGGCTGGCAAATCATAAGGAAGCAGGAACTGACAACATGCCCTGCAAAATAGCTGTGGCAAACCAGCCCTAGACTTAGAGTAGAGAGGAAGGTGATAATGCTTAGAGAAAGTATGCACTGAACTCCAAGTAGCTGCCTCCAAAATATCCTTAGTTGCCACCCCCCCCAGAAATGCTGTTGAAGTGGCAGTAGCCCTAGTGGAATGAGGCCTAATCCCAGCTGGAATCTCCTTGCCATGATGGGAATAACAAAATGTAATGCAACACCCAATCCATCTAGAAATAGTTTGTTTTGACACAGGCTTGCCCTGAGAACTCAAAGCAAAAGAAACAAACAACTGCTGAGACTGCCTAAAATCCTTAGTCCTGCTCAAATAATAACGCAATTGCCTGTGTACATCTAAAGTGTGCAAAATCTTTTCCCCTTTATTTTGGGGATCTGCATAAAACGTAGGCAAATGAATAGTTTGGTTTAAAGCCACACTAGAAACCACTTTAGGCATAAAGGAAGGATTATGATACCCTATCCTTATGAAAAATCAAAAAGGCTCAACCGCCATAAGGGCCTGTAACTCAGAAACCCTCCTTGCAGAAGTAATGGCCAACAAAAAAGCAGTCTTCCATGACAAGTATTTCAGTTCAGCAGTAGCTGCAGGCTCAAAAGGTTGTAGAGTAAGTTTCTCCAACACAAAATTGAGATCCCAAGCAGGAGTAGGAGCTCGGGTCTTATATTCTTTGCCCCTCTAAGAAATTGCTTGAACAAAGGATGTGAAAACAATGGTGGGTCACAATCATAGTGAGCTGAAATTGCTGCAGCATGAATCTTAATGGAAGAGAAAGACAAACCTTTGTCTAATAACTCAGTAAGATATTGAAGAGCCACACTCAAATTAGGCTCCGAAATCTCCAAATTCTTTGCTGCAGTCCAAAATAAAAATCTCTTCCATTTTTCTACTTTCCTTGTACTAGGTCTTCTGGCTTCCATAATCACATTTAAAACTTGTTGAGGAAGTTGAGACCTGCTGTCTTTCAAAACAGAATATGCCAGGCTGTTAGATGAAGAGAGTGAAGCTTGACATTGAGCAGTCCTTCTGAGACAACAGATGTGGAATCAAGGGTAAAGGCCATGGAGGCTTCTTTACCAGACTCCTCAGTAATGGGTACCAGTGCTGCCGAGGCCAATCTGGAGCTATTAAAATCATCCTTGGCTTGTCTTGTCTGACCTTTAGAAGCACCTTTGGAAGAAGAGGCAGAGGTGGAAACACATGAAGATTTTTCCAACTGAAAGAAAGAGCATCCACTTTCCAAGCTGTGTGATGAAACCTCTTTGTGCAAAACTTTGGCAGCTGGTGGTTTAGTGGAGAAGCGAACAGATCTATGTCTGGAGTTTCCCAGGACACTGTCAACTTTTGAAATACATGAAGATCCAGTTTGGGATCCATGATTTGTCTGCTTAACACATCTGCTAAGGAGTTCTGTGCTGCAGAAACCTTGCCTGAAGAGTTAGTTGCAAGCTGAGCGCAGTCTCCCATAAAATCATTGCTTGCCTGCACAATGGGTAAGAATGTGTTCCCCTTGTTTGTTGATGTACCACATGACAGTTGTGTTGTCTGTTAGAATCAACACCTGCCCTGGAAGAAGTAACTCCTTGAAAGCCATTAATGCAAACTGGACTGCTAACATCTCCTTCATGTTGATATGTAGATGCTGTAGTCTGGCAGGCCACTTGTCTTGTATCCACTTTCCATTTAGATGAGCTCCCCAAGCAATGTCTGAGGCATCTGTCGAATTTGACTCTCCTCTGGCCGGGTCACAGAGAGTCCCTTGTTTAGGTGACATTCCTGAGCCCACCACAAAAATTCCTTTTGAATGCAAGGTATTATTTGAATGACAGTGTCCAAATCCTGGCAGTGCTGTGTCCATACATTTTGAGATACCATTGTAGCTTCCTCATATGCAGTTTGGCATTGGGAAGCACCAGAATACAAGATGCCATGAACCCTAAGGCTTGAAGGACTGTCCTTGCAGTCAGCCCGGACTGAAGAGATAGTTGATGGAAGTAACTGGAAAGATTCTTTTGTTTGTCCGGGGTCAAAAGGCCATCTGGGCTGCTGTATTCAGTCTCACACCCAGAAAGCACATGTCTTGAGAGGGTACTAGACTGGACTTTATTTCGTTCACAGAATACCCTAGGCATCCTAGCACTGCTATGACATATTCCAAATGCTGTAGAAGGACTTCCTTTTCTTGAGCCAGAATCAGGCAATCGCCCAAGTAAGGATAGATTTGAATTCCTTTTAGCCTGAAGTAAGCTATCACTGGAGCCAGAACCTTTGTGAATACTCGTAGATAAGCCAAAGGGCAATGCAGAGAACTGATAATGAGAATTTAGATACTTTCTGCAACTTAGTCTTATAGGCACATGAAGGTAAGCTTCCTTGAGATCTAAAGTTACCATCCAGTGATCTTTGCCCAGCAGAGGTAAAAGCTGTTGTAACGTCAACATTTTGAACTTGGGAATGTCCAGATAAGTGTTGAGGATAGATAAATCCAAAATTGGTCTCCACGTGTTCCCCTTCTTGGTACTAGGAACAGGCGAATAAAATCCTAGGCCCCTTTCTGGCACAGGAACCGGCTGAATGGCCCCTATTTGGAGTAACTGAGAAATTTGCTCTTGTCTTTGTAGAGGAGGAATGTCTGGCATGCCTTTGAAAGGAGGCAAGGTATGGAAATAAAACCTGTAACCGTGGTGAATGATATCCAGAACCCATCTGTCTTGGGTAATTAAATCCCAATTTTCTTTGAAAAGAGACAGTCTTCCTCCCAACGGTGCTGCCAGGCGAGAATGAACTGGCAGCTGAAAAGGCAGGTCATTGGGTCTGCTTACGAAAGGACTGACCCCTGCCCTCACCAGAAGTCTGAGCAGGGGAACTCCCTGTCCTAGGCCTAAAAGAACCCTGAGCTCTGCCCCTACCACGCCTAGACCTACCCCTAGACTGGGAATCATAAGCAGGATAAGTCCATCCCTTAGCAGGCCAATTTCTACTAAACGAGGCTGCACCTGCAAAAATCTTTAACAGTTTGCATAGACTTAGCCTTGTCCTCCATTTTCTTCAAAACTGCTTCTACAGGCGAACCAAACAACACATCAGACTGCAAGGAGCATCCAAAATCCGTGTCTTAACATGCTCAGCTAAATTCTGATCTCTCAACCAGGCGAGAACAGAACCAGTGGCAGCCACCCTGGAGGAGGCCTGCACAGCATCAAAACCACATTGCAAGGAATGTTTACCCACCTGTTCAGACACATGAACTAAATCCTGCAACTCTTTACACTCAATACCTTCCGCCAGAGCATCCACCTTAGATTTCAACTGTGAAAGAAGATAATTCTGATATTTTAACATGTGAAACTGACAATTCAACGCCTCATGGCTAAAGTGGAAGAAGTATACACTTTCTTTCCCCATCTATCCAAAGCCCTTGCCTCTTTATCAGGAGGGACAGGATTTTTAACAACTGAGGCCTTCACACCTTTAGGCCCCTGAGAGACAGTTTCGGGTCTGCCCTAGGACTCTTAAAAGATACTTATGAGCTTCAGGCACCCTATAATACCTATCCGGTTTAACTGGGGCAGGAGGCAAAGAATCCAGATTCAGGGAAGCCTCTGCAAAACATCTTCCACCACATTCAAAACAGGAGGTATAGCTAAAGGCCTATGCTGGGGTAAAACAAAAATTCCCTAAGCCTTTTCCTGGAATCAGAGAAATCTTGACCTTCCCATTTAAAATGCTCCCTCATGGAATGCAGAGTCTCTGAAAATGAAAAATCCTCAGGAGGGGAAGCTGAAGGAGTAGAATCATCCACATCAGAATCAGAATAAGGAGGTACTCCTGCAAGTCTTCAGCCAAGACTCAGAAGCCTCGAGCATTGCTCAAAACTCTCAAACTCAGGTTCCACCCTAGGCCTCTTATCAGGAGGGGCACAGAACCCTTATCATAGTAATCAAATCCTCTGCCATTTTAAGCATATGTTTCTTAGGCAAAGACCCTGAAGCACTAGGAGAAACCCCACTGAAGCAAACTGGCCTGCCCCTCAAAGAAGCCTTGGAAACAGAAGGGAGGCTCTGACCACCTTAGGAAGAGAGGGAAGAACAGCCACCTGAGAAGCCCCTCAGCCTGGCCTACTTCCTGAGAGGATACATCCTGTAACAGTAAAGTCTCTCCTGAGACTCCAAAGAAACACCTGGCAAAACCTCCGGCTCCACTGAGTTTCTAAAGAACCGGCGTCTGGGACTGTCGGTTCTTCCACTCTAGGCTTTGCTGTTTTATCCTTGCATTTTTTGCGAAGCGTCGGAGCATCAGCGGCATTTTATAATTACAACGCTTCCCAAACACTAACCTGGCACAGTCTAACCTTCTCTTAATAGTGCGTTTGTTAAATCTAGCACAAGAGCGGCATCCAACAACGCCGTGCTCAGGCCCTAAACAAGGTATACACAAAGTATGGTAATCCCTATGAGGTATCTGTTTCCCACAAGAAATACAGTTATTCACTTTTTCTGACATCCGGTTAAATACTGAGGCAAGAAAACCAAAATATTCTGCCAACTTTGATTCGGTCTGAAACTCTGGCTTCAGAAACTTTCAGAACGCCAACCTGCACTAAATTGCTTCTGCATCGGACCATGCGGCAAAGACTGAGGATATGGCGTCGGTCATGCGATAGTACGACTGGACAGCGGACTACCCAATAGTTAGGACTGCAGCAATGTGGAGTGAAGAACATCTGTCACTGTGCACCATTCAGCAGGCACAATGCCTGAGGTGAGGCTATGATTGAACATGGTACTTAGGTGGGGTACCAGTTTGTTCTGTAGTTCATGTAGAACACAGCCTGGGATGTTGTCTGGTCCCATGGATGCTGTGTTCTTGGTTTTGGAGAGTGTGTTTTTTACCTGTGCAGCCGTGATTACAGGAACTTTGCATTCTTTCAGTATAGAGATGGGCTCTTTAGGGGGTGAGAGGGGGGTAAAGTTAGCACTGAACCTATCTGCCAAGATGTTGGCAATATCAGCTGGGTCTGTATATTTTGTGTCATTGTGCTATAACTCAGAGCAGATCTGAGTGTTGCCATTGAGATTCTTGACATAGCTATAGAATGCTTTGTGGTTGTCTTTAGAATGAGTGGCGATTTTGTTTTCGTAACTAGCTTTGGAGGACTTTGTCAGGGATCACAGCTTCTTACTGAGGCTGACCAGGGAGCTCCTCCACTGATGGGATTTTACTCTCTTTTGCAACAGTTTCTTCCTTCTGTTGTACAGTTTGTTTATGGCAGGGGACCACCATATCAGCTTCCTTTTTTTGGAAGATAGCATCTTGGTTCTGTTTGGGATAGCACGATCCATGCACTCATGTAAGTGCTTATAACGTGCAATTGTGTAGGATTCAGCACAACTAATGATGCTTGTATTACAGGAGTGAGATCTTGCTCACACACAACCATGCTGGCTAACATCTGTAGATGGAGTAGATGACTGTCTGTGAGAACTCCCCCCACCCCAATTAGATGACCCAGTGAAGGCACTGTATGGCCCAGTGTCAGCATACATGGACTGTACCACCCTATCTACTGTTGACATAACTATGGTGGAACTGGCCTATACCTCCATGATGGTTCTGCACATACACTAGGTTGCAGCCACTCATGCATCAACCTCAGGGGAAGAGCAGTAACCATAACTCTTGTAAGCACTGCTAGCCACTCTGTGTGGACCTCCTTTGCCATGAGTGTAGAGGGGCAGATTCAGACATCTGCCTACTGGTTGCCAGCACACTCTCCTAATCTATAGTGTCCCCATCAACCTGTCCTCTCTCAGATGTTTGTGTACCCTGGGTATCCACAGCAGAGAGACTATGTCCACAGTTTGTGTAAGGGATGCTGTGGTCACACTCCCTGCATCAACACACCTTGTGCCCCCTGACTATGCCAGCTCCTCCCCATCATTATCAGAGGCTACAGATACTCCAACATCAGACAGGGCAGTTCCACTGTGCATATACTAGATACTGATTCACCTGTGGATACACTAAACAAAACATTAACAAGTCTAAGTATGACCCAACACTACAACTGTACATGCAACCGCTGTCATATTTTATACCTTACAGTGCCACTGGACAGAGGAATACAGTACTTATATTTTCTGAGTCTGAAATCCAATGTGCAAAAAGTTGACAGCTGTTCAGACACTAATACACACAAGACCTATTTTGGATGCCAATTGTATGTCATTTTTCCCCAGAATTCTTCATGAGATATCATAGCTGGAGAAGGAGAGGGCAGTGCTCCTTTTAGAGTCACAGAGGTGGTGTGAGAAGGAGTTCAAGATTTTTCTAAACATTCTCCACAAAGAGTACAGCTGAAGGCTATTGCAGGTAGGCTGTACTAGGTCACAGTAAAAGGCTGATGTCTGGAATAGTTTGGGTAAGGATGTCACTCTTACTACTGACATCCTACTCATGTTGGAACACTGCCATCACAACTACAGTGACATGAGGTGTTATAATCCTGTTCTCCTGACATTGAGGAGACAAAGTTAAGGAGCAGTCACCACCTCTCACTATAATTTCCAAATAACCTGCCACTGCGTGTGACTATCACATTTTACATTATGTCTTTTTTATGTCTCTAGTCTCTGAAGAGGCCAAAAGAAACAGGCAGATGCACAGGAGCAGACTAGAGCACCCAAGAGTGCAGTGGGCTGAGTATACACGCTATCATAAAATTTGCCTGACTTATTCCTTCAACCCTACCTTCATCCTGCTTATTCCTTATTTGCTGACCTTCTGTTCTGCCCTCTGCTTGCTTTTCTTTTTCATCTCTGTCCTATACTCCCATTCTCAACTTTCAAGCTGGCCAAAAAACAGAAGTACACACCACACACATACATATACCCAAAAAGGGCTTATAAAAAGAAACGGCTTTCTGTGACTGTACTGTGCAAGACTGGTCACTGATAGTAAAGTCAAAGTCCATATAAAACCAATGAAAATGGTACTTCTTTTTGTATAACAATAATCCACTATGTCAAATGATATGGATATTGCCATCTGTCTTGCAAATAAGTTGAGCACCATTCGTTGCAGCTGTCAATTATGAAAAAGAGTAAAGCGTATGTATTGTGATTGCTGCGTTGAGTCAGCTTCTTAATGCTCTGCTTTGATGACTGTTGATACAAAGTGGGGGGTTTCCAGTCCCCCTCATGGTTATATTCTTTATTTTATTTTTCTGCCTCCATTCTGCCCATGTTTAACTTGTCCCTGATATGTACTTCCCAGTTCCCTTCAATATGACTTCTGCAACAGCTCATTAAGTTAACGCTGAGTTTAAGAGATTCTTGCTGGATAAAGTGCTGGGTCAAATTCCATTGAGGTTTGTCTTTTGATTAATGCTTTTATTCAATCCATGTGTAACATTCCCCTGATACATATTTCCCTCACCCCCCTTCAGTAGGGCTCCTGCAATAGCGCATTTAGTTAATGCTGCGTTTACAAGAACATCACTGAACAGTGTAATGGGTTCAAATTCCCTCAGGGTTATTTTGATTTACATTACATTTACCATTATAACACAGGTTCACTGATACGATGAAAGGAATGGTGTAGTTGGTACATCATTTTTGCTTTACTGTATCCCCCTATCCTCTCCGAGTTTCACATTTTGTCTGTGTTCAGAAATTTCAGAGGGATATCTGTGTATGTGTCCATTGTGTTCTGCATTCTTTCATGTTCAGCAGTTCCCTTTATAGTCTTCTGTCAATTTCTATTTATTTTCATTGCCTTAGTACCACCTCTATACTCAATCTCCTTCCAATCATAGCCTTAGTTTGCTCCATATGGCATTTTTTGTGTATCTTTTGCCTTGAGTCACAACAATAATTCAACACCTTAGCAATGCCATCTGTGATCACAGTTGCGCAATGTCTAAACAAGATGCTCATGGATTGTCAGTTTCTTTACAACAGCTGCCCATACTTTACTCTGGCCATGGGTTGGTCTGAGATGATCTTCCTGCGAGGCCATTCAGTGGGCACAAGGAGATGCCCACTGCTCAAACTTCCCTGTCAGCATGCATTGCTACTGAGCCTTGGGGTTCACTGCCCATACATAGTAAATAATGTTGTCTTGGCTGCAATTGCAGACTCGACATTTTTGAATCCATGGGTCTGTATGTAGTTTACACTTTTTCCTGGTCTATCTACTGTCTGGAGAACAAAAGCAAGCCTGAATATCAATTTCCCTAGAAATGGATTCTTGAAAAAAAAAAAAAAAACACTACTGCCACTGAACATTTTTCTGTGATCAGGCTCAGCTTTCATGCTTGACCAACTTAATGGAAACCAAACAAGTTACTATAACTATGATCTGCTTATCCCTAAAATCTCTAAAGTTTGTTTTTAGTTTTGTAACAAAGAATGCAACTTTTACCTTAAACTCACTCACAACTGGCGCTTGTTGGTATTAAGGGCACGATAAAAAGTAAGCACACCAACCCCTGTGACAAATGTGCACTATATGTAACGTTAATCAATGCACCATATGTTTTAGGCTTTATTATGCTGTTCTGTACAGACGATAATGAAAACATATTATTTTGTCTAACTTGTGCAAAAGAAAAAGTAGAGATATACTATTGTTGCCAGTGGCTACAGAGGATGCATTTATTTTGTTAGAGAAGAGGATACATTTGCTGTGTTACATTAGAGAATGCTGTGTTCATGGTCAAACAGGCACTTTATGGTGAGAAAATATAAGCATAACACTGACATCTCAAGCCCAGGAGTTTTGCAATGCTTCCAACAACTGCAACTCTAAAAAGAAGTGAAGAAATACAATACACAGTCCTCAGTGGCTTACTCCTGGTAATACAAGTTTAAGTGGAGGCGTTCAGTAATTTTCAAAGTTGCAATGTATGATTTACAGTACAAAACCAATTAAGCAAAACTAAGAGCAGCCATCTTTGCAAGCCTGCATCTCTTGCTATTGCTGTCACCATTCCCCACAACCACGTGTAAACATACATTACATGCAATACAACCTTTATCAGTCTCCTGCCACAAACGTTATGATACACCACTGATGTCCGTTATCCACATATCAATACAGGGTTCTTTGCCTTAAATTCATTAGCCTTTCACTGTATACGATCTCATCATGGATACACACACAAACTAAAAGAAAGACTATGCCCATAACAAGAAATATGAAGTAGATTGAGGGTCATAATGGTGTTATGCAGTAGAAAAAATGCAACTGTATGGGTGGTTCAGCAAAGGACTGGCTACTGGGCTATCAGGCTCCTTGGTACAGGTAAGAATCTTTTTCTTGAAGCATAGTACTATTTTAAACATGTTGATGATTTGCCTTCTAGGCTGTGATACTTGATAGCACATTTACTGTACTGGAAGTCTGCAGTGACAGATTACATTCATTATTATACAACAGAGAGCGTTTTCAAGCTCTTGGATTCTAAGTGGCTTTTTGTACAAGTACAAAGCAGTGAAACACCAACCTGGAAAAAGTGTCAAGTAGTTGATTAATTCAGGAACCACAGAACTGCTTCAACCTCCTGCAGACAATCCATACATGGTGCCACTGTGACACCTTTTGAAAGTCCGGTAATAACTAACACCAATAAATCATAACTGGATCAACAAAAAAGAAAAATAAATCGAAATCAAACAGACATAACAGCCTAGCCCTTCATTCCCTAGCAAACCTGAAAAAACAGGAAACATGCCTTAAATTAACAGGTTAATGCATCACACTGTTAGGGAAAAGGGCCTCATATGCGTACAACTAGATCACATTTGTGTGATAACCAAGCACATCTGATGTGTAAATGGTCAGAATGGGAGGAGAAAGAAGTATAAACCCACCTGCCAACACCATCAACAAAAAAGTAATGTTAAAGTGTTGTTTTTATATTACCAATTAACTGTTTCACTTAAAAAGCAGCATGAAGATCTTGTAGAAACTTATGAATGGGAGGTAAACCACTCCACTATGAGTAAATACAGGACTCCCCCTATAATATGAAATGTACTGCTTAACTATATTCATTCACTATGTACAGCCACAATAACAAGACTCACAGTGCCATATTTATCATCTTGCACTATGCACTTTAATAACAATTGTTTGACTTGATTTGTACTATAGTAACTGGGAAACTTTTCTCCCTGGGCTTTTGATGGGAACAGGCCATGCTTATTTGGATGGTGCAATCAAACAACTATAATTAAATAAGCAAATGCAACATTAAGAGGATTGCATTAACACAGCTTTCCCTTTCAGTCCAATCTCCGAATAATACAAAAGATCTGCATCATTAAACCTTTCTGTATGATCCAATGAATAATGTTCACATGTACCACTGAATGGTCATGGACCAATGGTGAAAACAACAATTAACACTTCTTACATGACCATCCCAGCAAATCAACTGCAACACTAAGTACTCAAATACAAACCTTTATATAAAGGCCACACACATGATGAACATTAAGGACATTACTGTACATTCCTTCAAGCCATTTCACAAAGAACACCTACGCCTTAAGTAGCAGCCATGGTGTTTATCATGACAGAGTAAATTTGTGGGAATACAAAAGACAAAAAAAAAAAAAACACAAAGGACACCAGTTATCTACAGGCTACTAGATGCTATAAATAAGAAAACATGCACCCATTTTACTTTCTACAATGGGCAGTCACACAGCATTGCCAGTGTATGGGTGCCACTTGCCCAAAATATATACAACAGAGAAGTTCGTTTATCACCCAAGCAGAATCAACAGAAGTCAACAGCAATGCCAAATGGTAAGGCTGGGTTCTGCTATAAGGAATGATTAGTCACTTCCATCTTATCACCAGCTACCTTTTAACTACCCTATGGTACAATGAACAGCCTCTTCACAGAAACAGAAACCAGGGATTTCTGCACCTTATTTAGAAATTTAAGAGGGAGTTTATTCATTTTTTGATGTCTTGGTAGCATTCCCCTTTTTCAACTACTGCAGCATGGAGAGAATACACGGAACTAAATGAGCTACCAAAAGTGATCGCTAGCTATCTTGCTATAATTTGAAATGTGTGCTGTAAAGTATGCTTAAAATGGACAAAACTTGGAAAAAACAACCTGGTCTTTAATGATACCATTTATATGGGAACATTGTCATTCCTTATAAATATCCATCACACATTTAAACACTGTGGGAACATTGTCATTCCTTATAAATATCCATCACACATTTAAACACTGTTAAATCATACACTGCAAGTGGAGAGTGGGAGAAAAATACATCTAATTTTAATTAATAAAATTCATTCAACTTGGGGCATGCTCCATTTATGCCATGGGCAATAAAAACATGCTTATTCAGTTTAACATATAAAGCTCTGGCTTTAATGCAACAGCCATTTGATGTTACGAAAATACCACACTGGGTTAGTTATCTACATATTTCACTCTTGTAACAGACAGAAACAAATGTTAGACAGGTCTGTGACAAGTGCATAATTAACATAGTTCTTCCTGCCACAGTATGGGAAAAGAAATTAGGTGAAACAAATCTAGATCTACTCAATGCAACTAATTTGCAATTTAGTATCACAAATGTCTTATGATACAAAGCCAAGCTGATCTTTCTCTCTCTCTCGTGAACTCTCACACTATGTAATATGAAAGAAGGTTTAATTCAGAGAAATAAATATATTATCCAGCTTTCTATAAACACGGGCACTTACTTCCTAAGATACTGTCAGCTGCAATGCCACACAGCTGGTTAAGTTACGATGTCCTAAAGTCCATCTTTTGCTACTGAACAAAACAGCCCTATTTGTAGCTTTTTACTTGTAGTGTTTGAACACCACAGAGCTGAATATTAGACATTTCAGATGTGCTTCAATAAATGTTTGTGGGGAAAAAAGCTGAATGCTGTATCAATATTTAGCTAATGTGTTGTTGTCAGGCTTGGCAAAGAACGTGTTCCCTATGGCTAAACACATATGCCATACAAAACTGGAAATCAGTATGTCAGTGACATTCAAACTGTTCTAACTTAATTTTTAAGTCATAATGTGAAATAACCAGACTTAGACTTAATAACCATGCAACATGCACATCAAACTAATCAAATAAACATTTCTTAGCATTTTGGCCTAAAGAGTGAAGTCTAGCCGAGTCATACAATTATCACAAAACAGTTTGTATTTGGCACATCACACTGCCAGTGTAGCACAAATGTAACAGTGTTTCAAATACGTATGTGTCCAATCATACCTACCTCCCAATAGTATAAAAGACTGACATTAATGGCAAGCAAAACTTTAAAACAAGGGACTTGTAAATTAAACACATTTTATCAAAACTGCTTTGTTATCCCTTTTTCTGACTACAGATTTTAGTTTTGTTATGATGGAATTAACACAGTCATTTGACAACAGTCTGCAAATCAGCATTAAGAGTCAAATGTTAGCAAATGATTTAAGGTGAGCAATGCATAATATTTCCATTTGCAAATATGGGGACAGAATTATATCACTTGAGTCCTCAATCTCACAAAGTCTGTACTGAAGGAGGCAATTTCATTACTATTTTTTTTTTAATTTTTACTTAAGTAGTTGACTCCTCGGTTTCAAATCTTTGTTTTGTTCAGCACTTTGCTCAGACTTCTGGAAGGTGAAGAGAAGGGATATTACTTCTGAATGTCTGTTCATAAGTTGCCAATATTCCTGCCCAGGACCTGCAGTTTCTTGTTTGGCTTCTGTAAAAAAATAGGTATGTAAACTAATGTGGCAGGCTGAGAAAATTACTTCCTCAATGAGGCTGGAATGCCCCTTGGGTTGCACCTGCAGCAGCTGATGCAGCTGCATTTGCTGCAGCTGTTTGCACAGTCTTATTGGAAAATACCCCAGTTGCAAATTCCTCTTGTGCCTTCTGGAAACTGGCTCCTGTTCGGCGATACAGAGAGTGAACCTGCAGAGACAAATGTACAACACAAAACTCAAAAATATTAACAGACATGAGAAGTTGGTCTTGCATACAAACAACTGGCATTCAGCTTGAGAAATGGCTATGCATACTTCAGAGCATCTCAGCAAACAAACCGGATTTGAAACAAAGAGGTATACCAATCAACTACTGCACTTAACATATGCCAGTCTCTAAAAATATCTTTCTATTTATATATCTACCTATCCCTCTCTCTCTCTCTCTCTCTCTATATATATATATATATATATATATATATATACACACACACACACACACACACACACACACGCACACACACAATAATAAATAAAATCCCAAGGAGAAATGTTTCCTTTGCAGTCGAACATCACTGTTACTTTACATCAGTCATAGAACAATCTATAGTGCCAGTTTGCTTTTTTGTGTTTTTCAATGCTTTTTTTTTTTCTATAACTGAAATTAAAGAGGTCATCTGGCTTCATGGCACAGAGGGTTGGGGCCCTGACTGTGACTCAGGCAGTCTAAGTTCAATTAGCAGCCTCAGCATTGGAGGAGTTATGCATGGAAGGTGTGAAAAAGGATGTGTCCACTTGGTAGGTACACTGAATTTCACTTTTACAGACCAAGGAAACTACCTATCTCTGTTGTTGCAGGGTTGGTGGATGGGGATATTTGCTGGCAACGCCACTTGAACAAGCAAGGAATGCTTAGAGTGACAACCCATTGGAATCTTCCTTCCATTGCACTACGATGCATGCATGGGGCTCTAAGAAAGCAAAAACCAGGAAGAAAAAAAACTTGGATTACCCCTACGGCTACCTTCACGATGGCCTCTCATGACAGATTCTCGCCCTTGGTGATGAATGAATGAATGAATGAATGGGTCAAATAGCCAAGAGGGGGCTGATGATGAGTACAAGCCACCTTACACATCATTAATTATTGAAACCTGATTCATCAAACATTAAAGACAGACTTACACCCTGCAGGTCTCAAAGTGAAGTCTGTTCCTGAGTTTCAATGAGAGATATTTTGCTGGACTGGTTTTTTTTGGATTTTGATGTAATACATTCGTGGATTACAATTTTGCTGAAGCCATTTAGCAAAATATTCAGAATCTAAACTAATCCCAAGTCTAAAGATGGTACTTTCACTTCCAATGCAGCACTCCAACTACTGCAACTTAGAATGATCAGCTGATAAGACTAGAACTGAGCTAATACAAAACTTCTAAGCACGCTACATATTTGAATGGCATGCTAACATTTTCCTGAGAAACTGTATACTGTCTTTCATTCTGCATGGGTTTTTGACAGGTCTCTGTTCACTCCTGTATAACAAACATATGCATGTAGCTGAATGGGGAAACTTCAAAACTGTGTGTAGATGTGTGTGTATGGGTCCTGCTCTGGAACAGCATTCCTTCCAGGAAAGGCGGTCTCTTTTACTTTCATTTAGGGTCAGGATATGTATTGGTTCCTCTACAACCGTGAAATGGATAAAATAGGTTTAAGAGAAGAAGGTTTTATATATATATATATATATATATATATATATATATATATATATATATATGTATATAAACAAATATGGAAAAACATTTCAAATGGTTTCAGAGTCAGTCCTACATTGGAAGGTACTACCAAGTAGGTCTAATATAGTCAACCATGCTGCTCAGTTTTTCCCATTTAGTCAAAAACAGGCAGACATGTGACAAGTGTGCCAGCTGACAGACTATAGTTGTCAACATTTTGTCTTTGCTGTGTTTTTATGAGGTAAGACCTAATAAAGAGTAATTCATATTTCCCTGAAAAAGTGGTTGAAGAAATAGTAATCTGATGGAAGGCTAGAAGTTCTAAATGTATTGCATGACAGCGTATGTAAAATTTTAAAAAATGAACAATTTACCTTAAAATACTGCTTTTCTAGGGTAGATTCCTCCATATGTCTGATTAAGTGAACAGAAAGTGAAATCAGAACTCAAGCTGCAGATATGTACACATGTGGTAAGTGTACCTGGATATATTTAGTAAGGAAAGCTCCTTTATCTCCCTTTCAGTGACATAAGTTGAAATGTTTGATACAGCTGATAAAAGTATAATGTTACAGAACCACGACTGAGTAAAAATCATGTAGCTACTGGCCTGCCTTCTCTGATGAGTGAAGGCATTCTAAAACACAATTTAAATTTATTTCTGCAAACAAGCCTCATCACTGAAGCAACTTAACCCTTTTTAATAAGGTATTGGGGTGGAGAGAGAACGATTTAGCATTATTTCCTTGATGTAGAGGTACATAACTTGCAAAGATACTGAATATACATGAATTGCTGGAAGATGACTCGTAACCTGCATAAATAGAGGTGCTGCTGTCTATGGCTATCTGCATCAAGTCCTGCGTATACCTGGACATATGATTGTAGTGTATGTAGTAAATATATCAAGTACTTTAGGCAATGATTGTATATGACAGTTTTTGGCATGCCATTACTTGTATATGCACATATGCAGTTCTAAATGTATCTTATTAAGCAATATAAGACATGGTAGAGAAGAGTCTTGAATTTTTATACATTACTTGAAATGCATGCAGTTGCAAAGATTGATCTGATTTTGTAAGTACCATCAACCTCTTCACCCTACAGAAAACTCCTTCTGTACCATACAACATCCAAATGGCATTCAGTACTAGTGTTGGAATCAGATATTTTTACACACACTGCTGCAAATGCCTCGGAAGAGAAGTGAGGTTCCCTGACAGACTGCAACAGTGTACACCCGGTGTGCACCAATAAAAGTAGTCAAGCCCCCTATGTGGACTGCTCTAATACTGCTGGCATGACCCAGAAGAACATCATCAGAAGTACTGAGTTGGACTGCTGGAATTATCTCCTATGACAATGTTCATCATACAGAAAATAATGAGGGCATGTGATGCATACTCATTATCAGCAGTGGTTCCACTAAATGGGCGGCATGCTGTCTCACTGCTTACGTTTTTTTACTTCACAGCTCTAGAGTTTGATCCTGACCTTGGGCTTTCACAGTCAGTGTGTAATACGAATATTCTCTATTGTCTGAATGGGTTTTCCACAAATGACACAATTTTCTCTCTCGTCAATAAAAAAAAGCTATCTAACTCACTAGTATAAAATAAATCAGAAGTACAGCCAGGATTTTCAGATCTATACTCTCAGCTCCCAGGCTGCTGCCCCTCCCCAAAAGGCCCACCCACATCAATGTGCTGCTCCCCGTCTACCCCCTTCCAAACTGTTTTCCAATTCATACAATGCTACTCTTTCATTCTCCATCCCTGGCAAATACATGCCAAGATGCTAATCATTACATGGTGAAACAGTAACACAAAAAATAGACGTTTTAGTCCAAATGTACATCTGCCATTGGCAGAAAAGCCCATAAATTCACTCATTCACATTACAGCAGACTTCACTCGGTAGAGTTGTACCCAGATGGCTGGTCATGAGTGCCTTTTTATACAGTGTGGTGCAGACTCTGGACTATAACAAACAAGTGCTCACTCGACTGGCTTATAGTAGCAGTGCTACCCTGTGACAAGTCACACTACTGCGCAACAAGTCTCTGTGCCAAGTCAAGGTAGCAAGTCACACACAGGTCATCTCATGCCAGGCACAAAATCACGCCACAAAACTATACCAGGCAAAGAAAAACACCTGCACATTATCCAGATAATCGCAGGTGCCAGTAAACAACACTAAACTCCATCAGGCAACTATCTTCAAATGTCAGCAATAGACTCCCACAAGAACACAACACATTGGGAGGGTGGCCTAATGGTTAAGGTGTTTGCCTTACAAACACAAGGTACATGGTTTGAATCTCACAGGGGGATAATTGGCTAGGCTTAAAATGGCTTGCAAAGGCAGTTAACCTAGTACTAACCTATGAACCTATTCTCCTGTTTTTTTTTCTGTACTCTTAATCCCACTCAATCAACTCAGCAACAATGCATACTGCTTATTGAAATTGCCAGATAAACCTTATTAATCATAACCACTAGTGAAAAGAAAAGTGCACCTAATTCTTAATGTGTCATAAAATTGAATACAGGTGTACTAGCTGAGCAAATTAGTTATTCTGGTTCATTCTAAATCCTACACACAAATATACAGTTAATGGTTATTTCTAGTTAACTACAACCACCATCAAACTAATTAAACACATTTTGAAAACAATTCCTTGGCAAATATTCTACTACTTAGCAATGCATTCCCTAATCACTTGCAGTTAGCTCATTACTTAAAATCATATTTTCGACAATTCCCTAGCAAACAAGTACTCACTTGTAAAAAAGCTAATACAACTAACAATGGAAGGACTAAACCTACAGCAGCAGGTCAGCTGTTTTTGTGCTCTGGTTTTGGTTCTATAGAAATGGTAATAATCTACACCAGTAACAGCAAACTGCTCTGCTCTTTTGCATTCACAGCAAGTGACTAATAAACAGCTGCTACATAAGAACTACATATTAAAAATGTATCACTAAAGGAAAGATAAATGTAGGTGAATTGTAATGGGGTACACAGTTAATAAAGACATCTAGAGGTATGTTACCCTTCTCTGGAAAATATCCCATGTCATATCCCTTCACAAAGGAGGTTCATCCACTGAGCTATCCAACTATAGACCCATAGCCATCCTTTCCCCACTAGTCAAAATGTTTACATAAACAAACATTAGACTACCTCCTTAAGAACACCTTTTATCTGATACTTAGCACGGCTTTCGTCCCAAATATAGTACTAATACTGCTCTAATAAGTTTCACCAATACCATAAATCTCCTCAAAAACAAATAAACAATTTGTCTCTGCCACCTTCCTTGATATGTTCAAAAACGTTTGCCACTGTATCTCATCAATTACTTCTTAAACTTGCCACATTCAATTTTGGCACTGAAACCTTATGCTGGTTTCATAGTTATTTCTCTAACCGTAAACAAGCCACCTTTTGGGATAATAAACTCTCGCCCTTACTACCCGTTACTGTTGGTGTCCCACAAGGTTCTATTCTTGGTCCACTTCTCCTCACTATTTTTACTAACTTTCTAACTAACTAATCTTTGTTCTGCAGCCAAACCCGCCTCAATCATTCAATATGTAGATGATGCTTCCCTTATCTGCTCCGCCCCCACCTTGAATGAGCTCCAAGATAAAACTCCGAAAGCCCTGCATAGTATTAAAAAAGACTTATCAGACCATCAACTCATTTTAAACCCTAACAAAACCAAGCTTACGGTCTTTTCCAATTCCTCCATAAAAAATAATCAAGCTCTGCTTTCTAACTGTTCCTTCAATGGCACAATTATTTAATGTGTAGAACAAACAAAACTTCTCGGTGCTACACAGACAATGGCCTAAAGTTTGATAGCCACATGGCCTTAACAATCAAAAAAGTCCATATAAAACTTGGTGCTCTTTATCGGGCTAAACCATATCTGACCAATCATGCCAGACTCACCACAGCTAGGACTCATCTTCTATCTATGCTACTTTACTGTTCACAAATATTCACTAACCTTCATAAATCAGACTTAAACTTGAATCTTGCTATAACAAAATTGCTAAATTTGTGGCAAACCTCCGAAATAGATCACATCATTGTACTGCTCTACAACATCTTGGCTGGAATGAACTCCCACACTTACTCACTCTTAATCAGTTAACAGTTGCTCACTCTGTTATCCATAAACCAGTCCACTGTCCAGCCCATCTGACCTTGTTCAACCCTATACTAATCTGAGCTCACTTCAGTCAGCTGATAAATTACTGCTCAGTGTTAGCAAATCTCATAACTTTTATGGTGATTCACTAAAATTTAAATTTATTTCTGCAAACAAGCCTCATCACTGAAGCAACTTAGTAGCCAAAGCTTAGAATTCACTTCCACAACATATTCTATCTTGTCCTGATACTTAGAACTTCAAATGGCACCTACTAGAATACCACTCAAACCACTGGTTATGTTCATGCACTTCCTCTGGCTAAGTTCTCTCTACTCTGAGCAGTTACTTCTGTTATTTTTCCTTGCTCTTATACTTAGACTGCATAGCCCATGAATTACATAATTTGTCAATCCTACATTTAAAAAAATCATAATAAAAAAGTTTTTTTTTTACCATGTAATTTTGAAGTCTAATACATTAAGAAGTACATTTTTGACTTTTTTCTTATCTTGTCATATCTGTACCATGTTTATTTTATCAATATTTGTAACTTTACTTATTTGTACAATGTGTATATTTTTTTTTCTTTTTGCTCTTAACCTTTTTAACCTTTGTTTGGGAGCTCTTCTCCCTATGTCTTCACTAAAAACTGGCTACTTGCCCAGTCGGACACCACCCAGTAAACAAATGTAAATAAATAAATAGATGACTTTCCATGTTACAACTGATTTGATACTAAGTTGCACCACACTAACAACTCCAATACACCTAAAGATTTTGTTAAGAAATGTCTTATGGGCCCCCTACATCAGGGATTAACTTGTTCCACAAACTGCAACATGTAACAGCAAAAATCTCCATATTGCCTTGTTTTTTCCCAGATTTCTATTAATCATCAATATATACAAATGACTCCACTGTGCCCCCACTGTACGCAGCTGCCCACTGTTTTCTCTCCAGTCTTGACCCAATCGTATCATACACACATACTACTGTTTTTTTTTTTTTTTTTTTAATTCAGACTTTGTCATACTTTTCATCAATCATTTCAACATTCATAAAGTGATGAAATCTGCACTGTAATAACCGTGGTGGAAACAACTGCACTAAGGTGGAGGTCCAGGTATCACTATGCCACCTGACCCAAAGGATATCTACATGCTGCAAAGTGCATTTTATAACTTTTTCTAACTTTATGCTTCAATGATTGCATGTCCAAAAGTCATAAGTAAGGAAAGAAAGTTTTTTCCCCTCTTTTACAGAAGAAAGATGGAGTCCAAGGATTAATGTTCAATAGCAATTTCCAATAAAATGAAAATTCAACTTCTTGTGAGAAAACATAAATCATATCTGGGAACAATGTCTGTCTCTCTACCCCCCCCCCCCCAAAAAAAAATAAGCAGATAGCAATGAACAAATAGCCACAGTCATATCATAAATGATTGCTGTCATGCATACAAAAGGCATGCTTTTTCACTCTTACCCCTAAAAGACAGTCACTCTCTCTGTGACCCCACTCCTGATGTTAGGCTTGGATGAACATGAAGGAATAAATAACAAAGATACTATATTTCAATGCGGTGCTGTCGATGTGCACAGCATGCCTCCTTACTCCTGCACACAACTGGCAGCCACTTACATATATGTCTGATCATGAGGAAAGTGAAAAATACTTAATCTCAGTAATGTATTCGAACTTGTTTATCCTAGACAGTACAGTTCCCCTACAAAGCGATAGTGAACCTCTGTACATACCTCTGAAGCTTGATTGCCAGGAAAGTTAAGTAATGACCACAGTGTCTCAGGCCACCAAATAAGCTACAGAAATCTTCTGTGAACATATATGAGCAGGGACAGGCAGGCCTAGGGCAGAGGATGCGGTCCCCCTACAAAGACCGTGTAAAATTCTCTTTATGCAGCTGTGATACTGGGGGCTGCTACCTCTCAAAAAGACTGGGGGGGGGAGAGAGCTGAGGGTTTAAATGTTTTATGATGCATTTTACACCATTTCTGAAAGATAATTACTTAATTGTTTTTTTCTTTGCTGCTAGCCAGAAGACTTATATCTGTACCCCAATACTGTGCATATCCACCAATAAAATCACTGATCTTTTTTCACATAGGCACACACATACTAACTAGGCACACACATACTAACACTGTCCCCCAATACTGTACATATCCACCAATAAAAACACTGATCTTTTTTCACATAGGCACACATATACTAACACTGTCCCCCAATACTGCGCATATCCACCAATGAAAACACTGATCTTTTTTCACACAGGCACACATGTACTAACACTGCCTATAACAAACCAGATGCATCATAAGTTGCACAACCACAGACACACACACACACACACACACACACACACACACACACACACACACACATACATACACACACAGGTTACAGATGTGCATACACACACACAAACAGGTTACAAACGCAGACACATACCTGTAGATGTACGCATGCATGTATATTACATATGCAACTTCACAAAAAATAAACAAATATTCTCTCCAGTTTTCATCCCTTTTTAAAAAGGTAAAGGGAAACTGATCAAGAGAACTCAAATAACATCATCAGTTTTTCACCACTCCTGCTTCCTCTTTTGTCCCAAGAAAATGATCTTTTATTTTAATAACCATTTCCACTTACATTGTTTCCTAAGTCTGTTACAGAAAAGACCCAAATACCTCCCTAGTGCAGCTTTTCTGGCTACACTACCTGTAGAGATTTTAACTTGCACTGAGCAATGACACTGATCATTCCATTCTCACACCAATCTATAATGTTGTTACTTAAACGAGCCCTGGGAAGCTAAACTTTTTTTTTTAACAAGAGCAAAACCCACTATGTGCTTGCACATAAAATACAAGCTACAAGGCATACCTCTCAACCTGCTAGCAAAAGAATAGTTTACAAGGCCAAAGATAATGGGGAGATTAAAATCAGGGACAGATGTTAAACACTGCTCTTACATAGACAGTTCTTACAACAAACATATTTTGAATTAGCAAGAATCCTCAAATGGATGTAAAATTGAACCTCAAATGTTTGTCCTTACTTACTAACTGCTAGCCACAAATATTTCACAGAAAACCACAATTTTTTATGAGAGTAAAACGAAAAATATGATGCAAAATCAGAGACAGTCGAGAGGTATGCCAACAAAGAATAAAACCCACTACATGCTTAGAAACAAAAAATACATGCTACACTGCATAGCAGTGCAGGTTAAAAATATTGTGGGACAAGGGCCCAAAATCAGGAACAGATTTTTATATATTGCTTTTTTATACATACAAGGTTGCTAGAATAACAAACATGCTTTACTTAGCATATATTTTCTGTAGGACATAACCTAAAACTCAAAATGTTTGTCATTATTCCATGATTACAATCCTTGATTATTTGCCAGAACACCACACATTTTAAGAGAATCATATCGAAAATATCAGGCAAAATCAGGGACAATAGAGAGGTATGCTACAAGGTATCTTCTGTATTACAACCTTGCTACAAGGTGTCTTCTGTATTACAACCTCCCACTGAACAAAGTGTACTCTTTTTGCTTATAATTTTACCAATAGAATCTCACAAGGATCTTGCGCTCTCTCATCCAATACATATTCCTCTTATGAACAACATATTCCAATCAACTACCTTAATGTGTTATTTCAAGCTAATTAAGCTGTGAGATTATTTATATATATATATATATATATATATATATATATATATATATATATATATAAAAGAGAGAGAGAGAGTTTTGTGTGTGTGTGTGTGGCTGCAGTTCATTAAGGGTGAACACTTTTTACCATGGTTAATCAGAGTAAACCCTTCATTTTCTTGTGTTTCAGCCTGCATTCCATGTGAGGACTACTTTCCTCCTCTTTGCAAAAAATACTATTTTTTGTACTTTTCTATCATTTTAGATTCAGTCTAAAAATGATCATTCTTTTTTCGTTCAGACTTTGTTTGGGATATGATGAATTAATCGTGTGTGTGTGTGTGTGTGTGTGTGTGTGTGTGTGTGTGTATGTATGTGTGTATATATATATATATATATATATATATATATATATGTATATACAGTGGATATAAAATATTTACACACCCCTGTTAAAATGCCAGGTTTTTGTGATATAAAAAAATGAGACCACAATAAATCATTTCAAAACTTTTCCCACCTTTAATGTGACCTATAACATGTTCAATTCAATTGAAAAACAGATCTGTTAGGGGAAAAATATAACAAATAAAAAACATGCAATACGCTGGTTACAGAAGTGTGCACACCCTTAAACTAATACTATGTTGTGTGTGCACACCCTTAAACTAATACTTTGTTAAAGCACCTTTTGATTTAATTACAGCATTCAGTCTTCCTGGGTACACATCTGCCATCAATTAAAGAGACTCTGATTAACCCCAAATAAAGTTCAGCTGTCCTAGTAGGATTTTCCTGATATTTACTCAGTTGCCTACTACAGCAAAAGCCATGGTTCACAGAGATCTTATAAAGCATCAAAGGGATCTCATTGTTTAAAGATATCAGTTAGATCAAGGGTACAAAAAAAGTTCACAGCATAGGATATATCATGGAACACAGTGAACAGAGTCATTACAAAATGGAGAAAATATGGGCAACAGTGACGTTGCAAAGAAACAAATGTCCCTCCAAAATTGATGAAAAGACAAAGCCGAAAACTTGTTAGGGAGGCTGCCAAGAGATCTACAGCAACACTGAAGGAGCTACAGGAATTTCTGGCAAGTACTAGACGTGTATGGAGTCTGCATGTCCTCCCCACGGTTGGGTAGAGTTCAAAAGACATTCGTGCGTAAATGGGCATGCCTTCGTTGAAGGTTGTGCATTGAGCTGGCACCTCGCCGTTTCATAAAAACCTACTGCCAATCATTACTAGACTGGAGTTCCGCTGTGGCGACCCCTTACCGGGAAAAAGCCGAAAGACAAACAACAACAACTAGACATGCACTACATGTGACAACAATCTCCAGTATTTTCCATATGTCTGGACTATGGGGTAAGGTTGCAAGACAGAAGCCTTTTCTTACACAGAAAAAAATCCAGGCCCAGCTAAAATTTGCAAAACAATACATCAAGTCTCCCAAAAGCACGTGGGAAAATGTGGTATGGTCTGATGAGTCCAAGGTTGAACTTTTTGGCCACAATTCCAAAAGGTACGTTTGGCGCAAAAACAACACTTTGCATCACCAAAAGAACACCGTCCCCATAGTTAAGCATGGTAGTGGCAGCATCATGCTTTGAGGTTGCTTTTATTCAGCTGGAACTGGGGCTTTAGTCAAGGTGGAGGGAATTATGAACAGTTCCAAATACCAGTCACTTTTGGCCCAAAACCTTCAGGCGTCTGCTAGAAAGTTGAAGATGAAGAGAAATTTCACCGACAATGACCCCAAGCATACATCCAAATCAACAAAAGAATGGCTTCACCAGAAGAAAAATTAAAGCTTTGGAATGGCCCAGCCAGAGCCCAGACCTAAACCCAATAGAAAATCTCTGGGGGTGACCTGAAAAGGGCTGTGCACAAGAGATGCCCTTGCAATCTGACAGATTTGGAGTGCTTTTGCAAGGAAGAGTGGGCAAATATTCCCAAGTCAAGATGTGCCATCTGATAGACTCCTACGCAAGAAGACTGAATGCTGTAATTAAATCAAAAGGTGCTTCAACAAAGTATTAGTTTAAGGGTGTGCACACACAACAAAATATTAGTTTAAGGGTGTACAAACTTATGCAGCCAGCATATTGTACGTTTTTTATTTTTTATATTTTTGCCCTAACATATTTGTTTTTTAATTGAGTTATACAGGTTATAGGTCATATTAAAGGTGGGAACTGAAATGATTTATTGTAGTCTCATTTTTTTTTATGTCACAAAACCATGTGTGTGTGTGTGTGTATATATATATATATATATATATATATATATATATATATATATGTGTGTGTGTGTGTGTGTGTGTGTGTGTGTATACATATATATATATATATACATACATACATATGTGTGTGTGTGTGTATATATATATATATATATATATATATATATATATATATATATATATATATATATATATGTGTGTGTGTGTATATATATATATATATATATATATATATATATATATATATATATACACACACATATATATATGGTTTACCTCTATAAGGTCACGAGTGGTTTGTGCGATCGTGCATAATATCGACATTAATAATCGAATAACGGAACATGTTCACAGCAGAATGTCGAAAATGAATAGGTGGAATCCTGAATTTGAACATCATGTTATCGGTGTGGTACGAGATTATGTATTTTGCCATTGTACTTTTAGCCATTTAGACATCGGCCAAACCACTCGTGACCTTATGGAAGTAAACTATATATATATATATATATATATATATATATATATATATATATATATATATATATATATATATATATATATATATATATATATATATATATATATACATATATATATGAATACACACACACACACACACATTATATATATATATATATATATATACATACACACATATACATACACACACACACACGCCCCACACACTATATACAAGGTCACACAGACTGTTGCATACATGTGTCATGGTAAGATGCACATTTTTTTCAGAATATAACTTTATTTCTTGTAAATTTTTAATATTTTCCATATACAGACCTATGTGTGTTGCTGCACGCTTTCATGTTTTACATTACTTATTTCTGGCCACATAACCACTTGCAACAGAGATGTTTTGTACTTCTCTCTTGGCTAGAGTTTAAATCACTTTGCTTTTGCCCAACTTTTATATAATTTTGGTGAATGTGAATGCAAATTAACTTTATTTAATTATTTCACTTTTCTAGTATCTGCTTAAATGTACTAATGGTCACTTATTTCACATTCACCCCATAAGAGGAAGTATGGCTAGGCTTAAAAAGGCCCTTTAGGGTCACTGAATGATCCTGCAAAGAACACATGCTTGTTTCCCCCTTCATTTATGCATTTTTGTTATTAAACTACTACCTGACTAAATATTCTAACAATCAACCTTTGTATCATTCACACATCACATCCGTTTATTTCTTTTTTTCAGCTGATGTGTGAGGCATTACATCAACCACGCAACCCTTGGACTTTAACCTCAGCATTAATGTACAATAAGTTACTGTTTGCATGGGAACACTTTCCCTTGTTACTCTCATAGTCACAATACTTCAAATCAAACATGACAGCATTGCTCTGTCTGCCATTAAATACAAAACTGGATTTTTTTTTTATTTTACAAATAAGAATGCATTTACATTCTTTCCAATATGTCACACATTTTAAGTTCTTTTCAGTAAGTATTCTATTAATGTATTTGTCACTTACATCTTTTCTGAAGTTTGGAACATAACAGGAAACTGAAAGCCCTGTCATGCACCAAACCTCACACCACCAATTAACCACAGCAGACCTGCATATTCTGCAAGCACAAATTTCAAATGACATGTCATGAGTTAACCCAGCAGCTTATACAAATCGATTATTTCGTTAATAAATTTCCACTGAACTGCTGAAGCTATCAACTACATTTCTAAAGTTCTTACACTTTTCAAACTTACCCTTACAATTAACTTCCTAAACTCCAGCTCTACAGCTTTGAAACCTTCAAGGAAACTCCTGTGATCCTTCATTACTAATATAAAAAAAATCACACATACATGTTACAAATACAATTATTATATTACTGCTGTCTTGGCTAACACTGTTTTATAACTTACTAGGCAAACTGTGTGAAATTACTTACAAAAACAAAAACAAAACAGAACAAAAACGCAATTGGCTTTTCGCCTTTATCCTAAAGGTTTCCTTTACTTACTTACCTTACCTGCTATTATGTGATGTCCCAAATCTCTGAACTGTGCATTCACTCAAGATTGAGAGAAATAGAACAAATGAATTACTATACGATTTAGTTAGTATAATGTTACCAGCCTGAGACAGACAAGTGAGGAAAAAAATTACCAAATGCATACCTCAGATGGTAAAACCACAGTGGAGCATAAAAAGGAAAACCACAACTGAGATGCTACTATCTCAGCCAGTACAATTAACAGCAAAACAGATAGCAGTATAACCAAAATCAGAGAAATGCAATCTTCAGATACAAAGGCAAATCACTGAGCAGAGAGAGTAGGCTCCATTAGCTAGTGCAGAATATACTCTATCTTTCAGCTTTTCCCAGTTAGGGGTCACCACAGCAGAACTCTAATGATTGGCAGTGGATTTTTACGGTGCCGACTTGCCAGCCTGATGCCCAACCTTCAATGAAGGTATACCCAGTCACGCACACACCTACCTGCATGTCTTTAAACGTCACTCGACCGCGGGGAGGACATGCAGACTCCACACAGAAGACACTCCAGCCGAGAATCGAACAGGAGAACCTCTTACTGTGAGGCGACAACGCTAGCCGTTGCACCACCGCGGCCCTAGTGCAGAAGGGTCTATAGCAAAACATTGAAGTTTCAAAACTTCAAATGTTCTAATATTGACCCCTATTCAGCGAAAGCTGAAATCATCGAACATACAGAACAGCGAACTTTTTCCTAAGGAAAAAATATGCTGTTCCAAAACACATACACACAACACAAGCACACCAAACAAATAGCAATCCACACACATACACCTAAAATCTTACACCTAACCCTACACTAAACTATACATACACCACTAACTAGCCACTTTCCTTAACCCAAACCCTAACCATAAGGTCCGTCACTACTGCACACTCACCTCACCCGTACCGTAATCCTAACTCACCTACCCCGCCCTAACCCTCACATCCACAAAATCGCACACTTACCTGACCCGCGCCCTAACCCTCACGTCCACACAATCTCACACATACCTAACCTGCGCCCTAACTCACCTAACCCTCACGTCCACACAATCGCACACATACCTAACCCACACCCTAACCCTAACTAACCTAACCCACGCTCAATCGCACACTTACCTGAACCCGGTTAGTAACTTTCCACCACAGCCCTGAAAATACAGAAGCAACAGAAACGGACAACCAAATTCTTTCCCTAGGAAAACAATAGGGTTTTCTGTAACTTCGATATTTTCAGCTTTCGCTGAATAGGGGTCGATATTAGAACATTCAAAGTTTTGAAACTTCGATGTTCTAATATAGACCCATGCAGAATATACCAATTCTGTAAAATGCTGGTGACGCTCAACATACTAAGCTCTGCAGACTGAGCAAAACACAACAGATCACTTCCCTCTACAAGCACACCTCTAACCGCTGACACCATCACCAGCAGTTCAATACCAGTCACAGCAGCAGTATGGGAAAAGAGACAGCACAGAACCAGGAAGTCATAGGGACGTCTTGCAGTTTTCCCCATATTCTGGGTTGTGCTAATAGATCAGTTACTGTCCTTCGATATTATCAGGGTGCATACTAATGTCTGAAGAACCTTAAATTGTTATGCAGGCTTAATCAAAGCATTTTCATGTATTAAGTGACTATTCATAGGTTCATAGGTAGGTACTAGGCTATCTGCCTGAGGGCATTTATAAGCCTAGCCAGAGTGTGTCGGCTTTCGTCTCCCCATTGATTAATTAACTGATCCTCTGTCAAGCAGAGCCAATGAAGTGATCCCAGGGGTGTATTTTCTGTTACCCATCCACTCGTCAAGGTTTCTCTTGAAGAGTGTTAGTGAGGGACTCCGCCAGATGTAATTTGGAATTTTGTTCCAAAGTATGGGGAGTCTTTGTGACAGGAGTTTAGCTCACTAGAGCGTGTGACTCACAGTGACTTGGATTTCTTTAGGTGGAGCATGCCCATCAATTCTGAGTAGGACATGGCTTTGTAAGTCAGGCAGAGATCACCTTTGAGTAAGCGATATGCCACTGAGTACAGCCAGAGTTTTTTTTCAGTCGGGCTGCATAGGACATGTTTGAGGCCAGTAATCCTCTTGGTGAGGCACTTTTGTGGTCTTTTCAGCTGTTGGAAGTGTCTTGTGAGGTACATCCCAAATGGGGCATTGTACTCTACGATGGGTCTAATGAGTCATGAGTAGAGGGGCACTATAACCTCTTTATTTCTAGATGCGAACCCTTTAGTAATTAGATGGGCCACATTGAAGGATTTCCTAACTACTTTGGCAATATGATTGTCAAAGGAGAGATTACTATCTAAATGGGTCCCCAGATCTCTTATTACCTCTTCTGTATTAAGGGGCTGCCACCTATGTGGTAATTTGTGGGTGTTTTGTTTTTCTCAAATGGGATAACTATGCATTTTTTGGCATTTAGCTTGAGGCCATGACTTTGACACCAGGTGTCCTATCTCAGTAAGGCCCTTTTGGAGGATGTCCGTGTCAGCCGGAGAGTCAATTATGGCTCCCAGTTTACAGTCATCGGCGAACTTGGTTAGCCATTGTCCTCCTGTGTTTGCCTGCACTTCGGAGAAGTATATGCCGAACAGTAGGGGGTCCCAAGACCGAGCCTTGTGGGACACCACTTGTGACTGGTTTAGAGTCGGACCTGGAGCCCACTATTCTTACCATGTGAGTTCTGTCTGTAAGCCAGTTGGCAACCCATCTTGTGACGTAGGGGTTTATGTTCAGGCTGGTGAGTTTTTCTGTAATACCAGAGTGGGGAATGGTGTCGAAAACCTTGGCGAGGTCAAGGTAGGCTGTGTGAACCACCTTTCCCTCGTCTACGGCCTTGGTGAATGTCTCGAAGAAGTCAACCAGGTTTAGTAGGCATGATCTGCCATTTACAAAGCCAAACTGGGTCGGGTCAAGTGTTTGGAGGTGCCCAATGTCTTTGTTAATGAGTTCCATGATGATGCGCTCCATAGCCTTGCAGACCAGGCTAGTCAGGCTTATGGGGCGATAGTTACCAGGGCAAGTTGTGGCCCCTTCCTTTGTGGAGAGGAATAACCATTGCTGTGTGCCATTCTATGGGAACATAGCCTGTGTAGAGGCTGAGGTTAAACTGCGTGTTTAGGTGGGGGGGTTAGTTTGTTCTGTAGTTCGTGCAAGACAGCCTGAGACACCGTCTGGTCCCATTGACACTGTGTTTTTGGCTTTTGAAAGGGCTGTTTTCACCTGTGCGTCTGTGATTTTTGGGACACTACACCTTTCCGGTATTAGAAAGACCAAAAATACACCGGAGTACCACACAATAGCGTCTTTAATAACACAAAAAAATATAAAAAACAGTGGTAAGCACTGTCGCAATACTAGTTACTTCATCAGACTATGATGATGAAACAACTAGTATTGCAAAAGCGCTTACCACTGTTTTTTATATTTTTTTGTGTTACTAAAGATGCTATTGTGTGGTACGCCGGTGTATTTTTGGTCTTTTTATTTCTAGTTTTGTGCACCAGGGTGTTACCTAAAAGCCGTTTTTCTTTTTATACACTTTTCCGGTATTGTTGTGGGCCCTTCTGGAGAAGAGAGGGGGGTGAAGTTTGCACTGAATCTATCTGCCAGGATGTTGGCAATATCAGTAGGTTCAGTATATTTTGTGCTATTTTGCACTAGCTCAGTGCATATCTGCGAGTTGCCACTTAGATTCTTAACATAGCTAAAGAAGGCTTTGTGGTTATCTTTTGAATCCTTGGCTATTTTTCTTTCGAAGTTAGCCTTGGATGATTTCATGAGGGACCTCAGTTTCTTACTGATACTGATCAGGGATGTCTTTCCTTCTTGGGATTTCCTTTTTTTCTGAACTGGTTTCCTCCTCCTATTGTATAGCCTTTTTATTGCAGGGGTCCACCAAACTGGTTTCCTTCTCTTAGAGGAGTGAGTCTGTTCATTATATTTTCATTATTCATTATATATATATATATATATATATATATATATATATATATATATATATATATATATTGTTTTTTTTTTTAACAGACTCTACTTTTGCCCCGGTCCTAGTGCCTGTCTCTTGCTACCCCCTTTCACAAACTGTACTGAAGTGTGTACAGTAAGTATGCTTCTGATGCCCTTGCTATAAACTATCCACTTACTGACTCTACTCCTGCCCGTATGTCATGGGTCATAACTGGATAAGCTCCTAGAATCCTGATACAGCCTTTAGTGCCTGGATGCATCAAAACAGTGGTGCCAGTTGAGGATGAAGACTAGTAAAGGGAAAATAGGAAATCAGTGAAAGACAATCTAGAAATTAGTGAAATCTGAAGCTCTAAGTTATGACAATGAGATAGGCTATTTATGTGAGTGAATGTACGTTTGGGAACTTCTCTGTGTCCTGCTGTCTGTACTACAAAAGGCTGAGCACAACTACCTGAAGACTGTCAGGGCAACATTTACAGGTGGGTGAGTCAGCATATGTGTCAGGTGTGACAAAGCAGTAACAGCACTAGTAGGAAACTGTAGGTTTCAAATTATACACGCCATTGTAATTATGCTCTGTGACATTAGCAAAAACTCCAAGCTCTCGCTACAAGTAACAACTCACTTTTGATCTCTTGACATTTAAACTCCTTAATTAAGAGTAAAAAAAAATACAGGTAAAGATTCGGTACTAGTCAAGGTTTACTCATCTCTTAACAGATTCATCACTAATGTTGATCAGACATTTTCTAAGCCCTGGCCCAGCTGCTTGGTTTAACTCCAGTGAAATCTGAAATGACCTAGTAAATGTACCCCAAAGCAAGATAAAAAAACAAAAACCCACATCTTTAAACATTATTATCAGTATAACTACTTATGAGACAGTGACAGCAAACAAACTGCTATCTATATAACCACAAACGATGTGCTCCTCCCTCCTACTTCTTAACTGCCCCTCTAACATGTGTTGATAATGATTTTCCTAAAAAACTTGAAGTGCATTGATTATAATGAGTTTTCTAAGTTTTCTAAGTTGTTTTACCATTTAGCATTTCACCCAGTGCTTACATCTGGAATGTATGGTTTGGTCTTTAAGGGCTAATACATTTAAGGGTCACACATCAAAAAGAAATGGTCAGCAGGCACAAAGGTCACATTTGTGTGCGAGAACTTCAAAACATTTTTTCCATTGACTTCATATTTCATTCAGTATGTCCACATAATAATTTATCAACTTGCAAAACTCAAAAGCAGATGCCCTTTTCCGCTAAGCACTTGTACACAGATCATACTCCTGCTCGATAAAAAATATCAAACTAGTTTAAAAGTAACGGTTCCTACATGCCAACAAGCCACTTGCACCACTCATTTCTTGGGGCACGTGCCCAAGAAGCTACTTTACCTCGCTGTTACATGATCTTACACTGAAACTTCCAACTACAGATGCTCCTGCCACCACCAGATATGCATATATGTCGACACTATCACCTCATTTTGCCCCCCCCATATCTCTAGCTATATATGTGTGTGTGTGTGTGTGTGTGTGTGTGTGTAGGAAAAGGAGGACTGACTTTATTCCATATCTACTTAAGTGCACATCACATCTACGTGCGCATGCTATGTTATGCTACAATGCAGCCAGGTCCAAATTCATACAACACACTCGTAGATCCCTTTCACACCTAATTTTCTCCCTCAGGGATATCAATAGTAGTTTCAGTCCATTACCTAGTATACAGTCTCCACCCTGCCTTTCTACGTGAAAACCATTCACCCCTGTTACTAACATTTCTGGAAGCATTCCACTTCTGTCATGAGTTGGTCTATCACAGGTTGTGCTCTAACACTCACCTGCCTAGCAGTGTCTGTGTAAGCACAGTTTGCAAAACTGCATAAGTTGCAGACTCCCTTGGCAGCCCACAATTCAATGAGTAAGTTGTGATAAAAGTCCAAAAAGCTCCCAATCACCTCAGCCCCTTAAAAGGCCAATCTATTTAAGCTTTCAAAATTGCAGAATATTTCTATTCTTACTGACTTGCCAGACTCACACACCATGCTCAGCTGTGACTTTACAGAATAGCACAGGCACTAATCCCAACTACCTCAGATTTTGATAACGTACAACTAATATTTATAACTCACCAGCAGCATCTCTCTCAAGAGTCAACAGTGGTAACACAAATCTCTACCTACTTGTCTCGCTCTCTGTCTGTGCATGACTACTTGTCTACCAAAGCATTTGTCTTGCCACCTGTACAGAAAGACAGATAGACAAGCTACTGAACAGAAGGACCACACACAGATTTTATTCTAGTTATCTGCTCTTTGCTAAGGATTTGCTTTGTACTACATTTTATGTCTCACATTTTTTTTCCTGCACAAGTACTATATGGCCAATATTACCTCTACACATAATGTATGTATCTCTAATCAGTATTGTGCCAATGACCTGTTATGACTGAAAAGGATCTTATATCAGTCCACCTACTAGTTAACAAGTAAGCTTAAAAGATATTGTGCAGTTTTTTGTTAGTATGCATGACATACCAAGAATGGTACAGAACAGAAATTCTGCACTAGTCCCTCATTTTCCCCATTACATATACAGTAGGGTTGTCAAGGAATGTCTGTACATTATTTGCATGCCTAAGTCCATTCATGTTCTTATTTACATGCCAAATATGATGATTCCCTCTGCATTGTCAAACAACCATCCTGTCAAGCAGGACTCAGCTGATGGAGGTATGAAGTGGGCAAGCAATGCATCATTCATTCTCAGATGATGCAGCATCTGCAGTTTTTACCATCTCTACTCTGGGTCCCTGAAATACCAGACTACAAGAAATGCATTTTTTGCACAAGCGTGTTATTTTTACTTTATACAAAACTTTAGCTTATTACACCTCCATTCACCTTATCATATGTTTGCCTGGGATAACAGGAAATGCAATCTAAAGCTTTATTGGGCAATTATCGCACAGCTACTGGAAAAATACTTATTAGTTTCTGTGATATACTCAACAGAACAATGCCAATTGAAGCACAGTTAACAGGTAGGTTCTTTCGGCGTTCATACATACCCCGCTTTCGCTACAAACTTCTCACATTTCCCTCAGTGAAGCACAGTGCCCCCTCCCACTCCATTGCAGTGTAGAAGGCTATCCATTGATGCATTAGGTAATGGGTGCCACTTCAGCAACCATGCATGTGTGCCAAGCAATGTACAAAATGATGTTTAATTAAGATAGCATTCTCTATCAAATGAGCTGCTTACAACAAAAATGCCATTCAATTATGTGTGCATGAAGATGCGTGCGCACGCACACAGGCACACACACACACACACACACAAAAACACATATGCACAACCACACAATACTTCAGTTATATCAAGGAAAAAACACAGTCTATTGACATTCACACATCCACACTGCTGTTAACACCTTACCTTTTTAGTGTTACTAGTAAATGCAGTATGCTGTACGAGTATACAGATGTCATGTCCTGAAAACTTGTTGAAAATCCAAAAGCAATATAGAGATCCTGATATTTGCTGGTAATGTCAGATTAACACATTTACTATCATTTTCATGAAGATACTGCAGTGGTGGTGCTGCGGTAGAGTTGTCGCCTCACAATAAGAAGTTGTCCTGTTCGATTCTAAGCAAGAGCGTCTTCTGTGTAGAGGACATGCGTGAATGGGCGTACCTTTGTTGAAGGTTGTGCGTCAGAGCTGGCAACTCGGCACGTAAAAATCTACTACCAATCATTAGCGGACCGGAGTTCCGCTGTGGCGACCCCTAACCGGGAAAAGCCGAAAGACACAACAGCAACTATCATTTTCATGAATGTTGTCCTCAAAACACTACCCTTGTCTATTTTTAGTCCCTGTATGTACAGGACTGTAGTGGGGTGGGGGTGGGGGTGGAGTTTGATGCAGTCTTGTGAAATTTTCATAGAAGTTTACTAGAAAAACTAAATTAAAATTTTTTTTAGATTTGGCATCCAAGCCAAAGGACTAGCTGCATCTTAAATTGTAATAAAGACATTTTTAAATTGCTTTTTACGCCATAACATGTAGTAGAAAGAACGATTTCACAAAGACATATAGAAGAAAAAAGAAAAGAGAAGTGTTCAAAAGAATCAGGTTACTCCAGTCAAAAACATGAAAATGAATGGTTTTGGTACTACTAAAGTAGAAAGCTGGTTCTGTGAAAGCAGTGTGTAAGCAGCCAATACAATATGAAAATGAATGGCAACTCAAACCAGACACAGGTTTTTAGTGTAATACCGCATCAAAAATACTTCTAGAAGTACTGGTCAATAATGCATTGAAAAGAAAGCAGTGTGCACATTTCAAATCTACTCAGAAAGTAAAGCTATATGAGAAGATACTTCTATTGTTATATTTACAAGTCAGTATCAGATTTTCCCGTTGTATTCTACTATTCGAGTATGAGTGATCACCCAGCCATCCAATGTTGGTCTTGAGTTGACTACACTTATTACAAACTGTCTTCGGAAACTCCTTCCAGTCTCATCTCATCTGCTTATACTAGTGTGCTAGATGGTCAAACTAGGAGGTTCCTTCCCTAAGACTGCTGAAGCTTAAGCTTCCCTTTTTTTCTCATCATCCTGCTTGTTTTGTGCACATTGCACTACCTGTTTCCCGTATTCCCCGTAAAATTTGTAACATCTGTTTTCTACATTGCCTGATACTAGTTTTGCATATTATTTTCTGATGGCCAGGAGAGTTGTGTGATCTTCCTTTTAACTGCACTGTTCTGCAGATCTCAGGTGCAAATTGAGCTAAGCTGTGTGGACTTGCACTGATCTTATCACTAGTCCAACAAACTTCTCTCCTGTATTACTTTCCAAGCCACTCTTTAGCTCCTCATACACCTTTATCACTTACTAGGGTCTGCTGAACTCCATAAAGGATGAAAGTGCTCAACCTTTTCAATAAAGTGTATGGTATTTAACCTGCCTGTCCTGTGGTACAGAGACACTTTTGTTTATCAGTTATTTTTCTGCCTGTATTCTGCTGTTTTTTTGCTATTTATAAAGGTAGCACAGCTTAATGCCACAAGCTTTAGCATAATGTTGCATTCCTTACAGGTACTCTGAACCCATGAAATTTTTGAGACGTGTAGTTAATGAAATGTGTTTTCAAGACAGAGAAAGCACTCCCACATTATGGCTTTAATGCCTACCACTCCTTCAGACCCAACACTGAAGTGGACAGAAGGGGCACATCAGTGTTTCCAGGAAACCATTTCACCTCCAGACTCATAGCCCTCAATAATGACCTTGAACTCCACATATCCATCGCATGGTAAACAAAACCCAGTACCACACTGCAGCAAACTACCACACCCCCTCCATTACACAGACAGGCCAGGAGCCATAACTAAACCTGACAACCTGCACTACAGAACGTAATAATATCATCTTTGGTGATTTCAACTATCCAAAAACTAACTGAGGAAAACTATACCACCACAAATAAGTATGCATAGAAATTCCTGGACTTTGTTAATCTCAATTCATTGGGCCAGCTTGTCCAAATCCTAAAAAGGGATCAAAATATTGGACCTGATTCTCACCAATATAGCCCTCCTATGCTCAGCACCAATAGGTACCAAATCACTGGTCTAATCTGACCATTGTGCTGTAATGTTTACAGGTGTAGCATCCAAGTTACCTTAATACCCTTCCATCATCATATACCATTCTAAGGCAAATCTGCACCAGCTAACTGATAAAAATCAAGCCTCCTTCTTGTCTCGAGGACCTCACAATGAACACTGCCATATTCACTGACAAATTCTATCTCCATCTCAAAGCTTGTATTCAGGCCTTGGTCCTCGTAAGGGGTAAATACCGTTCCAAACTCAAGAACAAACCTATAAGGTGGAAAGAAAACTAGTATTAAACTGTACAATAAAAGAAAGAACTCAGATCTGATAAAAAAACCTAACTATCCACCATTTACAGAAGAACTCAAAAAGATCAACGAAGAGCTTAAAAAACAAAATCAAATCTTATAGGTTCATAGGTTGGTACTAGGCCATCGGCCCTAAGGCCTATACAAGCCTAGCCATAACAATTCCCTGGCTATTTCTTCCCACACTATTTACTTCCCTGGTCCCCTGTCTAGCTGGGCGACTGACGTGATCCCCAGGATGAATTTCCTTTCTCCCATCCAATCGTCAAGGTTCCTTTTGAAGAGGGCCAAGGAGGCGCTCTGCTTGACATGTATGGGCAGTCTATTCCAGAGTCTGGGGATTCTCTGGGTCAGGAATCTATCCCACCAGCATGTTTTGTTTATTGTGATGACAAGGTTTAGATCCCTGGAGTGTGTGGCTCTGAGGGATTGGGATTTCTTTAAGTGTAGCATGTCCAGCAGCTCTGGGTTTGACATGGCCTTGTATGTTAAGTAGAGATCGCCTCTGAGTAGACGATATGCGACAGAGTATAGTTGGAGTTTTTTAAGGCGGTCAGCATAGGGCATCTTCTTTAGGATTGTGATTCTTTTAGTGAGGTATTTCTGTGGCCTTTCCAGTTGTTGCAGATGTTTTAAGAGGTACATACCAAATGGGGATTTGTATTCTATAATGGGTCTAATGAGGAATGAGTAGAGTGGGACAATTACCTCCTTTTTTCTGGATAAAAAGCCCTTAGTGATGAGGTGTGCCACATAGAAGGATTTCCTGACTGTTGTGGTGATGTGTTTATTGAAGGTGAGACCACTTTCCACCTGTGTCCCCAGGTCTCTTATCACACTTTCGGTGTTTAGTGTACTGCCACCAATGTGGTAATTCACGGGTATATGTTTTTTCCCAAAGGGGATAACTATACATTTCTTGGCAATGAGCCTGAGCCCATGGCTCTGGCACTAAGCATCTGTTTCTGTAAGGCCCTTTCGTAGAGTATCCACATCATTTGGGGATTCAATAATGGCTCCCAGTTTGCAGTCATCTGCAAACTTTGTTAGCCAGAGTCCCTTAGTGTTGGTCTGTACTTCAGAGAAGTAGATGCCAAACAAGAGCGGTCCCAAGATTGAACCCAGAGGTACTCCACTTGTCACTTGTCTAGAGCTGGATTTGGAGTCAGCTACTTTTACAGTGTGGGTTCTGTCAGTAAGCCAGTTGGCAACCCATTGAGTGACGTAGGGATTAATGCCCAGCTTAGTAAGTTTATCTATGATTCCAGAGTGGGGGATGGTGTCAAAGGCCTTGGAGAGGTCCAGATAGGCTGTGTGGACTGCCTTACCCTCATCCACGGCTCTGGAGACTGACTCGAAAAAGTCAATCAGGTTCAGTTGACAAGATTGGCTCTTCACGAACCCAAACTGGGTGGGGTCCAGTGTTTGAAGGTTGCCAATATCTTTGTTTATAAGTTCCTTGATAATATGTTCCATGGCCTTGCAGATCAGGCTCGTCAGATAGATGGGGTGGTAGTTCCCAGGATCCAAGGTGGATCCCCCCCTTGTGGAGTGGGATAACTGTAGCTGTGCACCACTAAGTGGGCACGAAGCCTGATGTGAGGGTATGATTAAACATGACACTTAGGTGAGGTGCCAGTTCATTTTGTAGTTCATGTAGTACACAGCCCGGGATGTCATCTTCTAAGAGCAAGTATGAAGTGAGAACTGACACCCATTCCAAGGATAACCACAAAGCCATCTTCAGGTATATCAGAAACCTTAAAAAGTAATACCCAGCAACACATTGAGTTAATACAAAATAACAGCAAATACTCACCCCCTGAGGTCTTGCCAACATATTAGCGGACAAATTCAGCTCAAACTTTATTCCCCATCTCCCCTAATTATCCACCGGACATTAGCATGCCTACACCACCCCTAGATCACTTCTGAGTAAGTCTTAAGTGCTCCCTCTCAGGATAAGAATATTAGTTCAATGGACACTAATAATATGCCAGGCTGTCTTTTTGTTAGCCCCAAGCATTGAGAGATTTGTTAAGTCTGGTCAATCTCAGCATCTCTGCTGGATTTGTGCACGGGGTATGGAGAAAGTACAGTTGTGTACACTCACCATAAATGTAGATGTTCGAGTGTATTCACTGTTGCAGTCATCACCTGTGGGTTATCCTTGCTGTGGTAGCCCTCGGACGGCCCGATTACCAGAGTCAATGTTTTTCTCCATCGGCTGCAGTCGCCTGTAGTTTGACGTCATGTCAGTGCTATAAAGCAAGGCAGCCGTTATTACATCAGTTTTTCTTGCCCTAACCCATAAGAAGCACAAGGAAATAAGGTAAAGTGGTCCTGGTGGCTAAAAGCCACTGTGGGAAGCTTACGTCCACCTAGGGGAGGAGGATATAAGGGGGATGGAGGGAGGGAAATCAGGACTGCAACAGTGAATGCACTCGAACATCTACATTTATGGTAAGTGTACACAACTGTACTATGTTCTTCATGTTTCACTGTTGCAGTTATCACCTGTGGGAGGATTCCCAAAGCTGTGGAAGGATAGGTTAGAGCCCTAGGCCTGGGTCAGCAAGCCCTGCAGAAAGTACAGTTGTGTACACTTACCACAAATGTAGATGTTCGAGTGTATTCACTGTTGCAGTCATTACATTTGGGTAATCTGCTGGCAGGTTGCCCTCAGTCGGCCTGATTAACAAAGTCTTGGGTCCTGCGTTGGTTGCAGTCCCATCTTCCATGACATCAGGTCGTCAGGCGTATAAAACATGCAGCTGATGCCATTACATCAGTTTTTCTTGCCCCAGATGTCAAATGCCCCCCTAATGGGAAGCAAATAAACATAAAAACACAAAGATATACCTCCAACAAAAAGCAAATACACCAAAAAGGCTTTTAAGCATAGTAAAGGAAAGTAGAGGTATAGCCAGAAGAAATTAGGGGGCTGGAGGGAGGGTAACTAGGACTGCAACAGTGAATACACTTGAACATCTACATTTATGGTAAGTGTACACAACTGTACTATGTTCTTCGTGTTTCACTGTTGCAGTAATTACATTTGGGTAGATTCCCAAAGCTATGGTTGGGAGGAGGAGGAGTTTATATAGCATTAGGGCCAGCTATAAGGCCCTGCAAGACAGCAGTGGCAAAGCCAGCTCTGGCTTTAGAGAAAATTGGCAAATGATAATGCTTGGTGAAAGTATGTACAAAACTCCAGGTAGCAGCTTCTAGGATGTCCCTGGTAGGAACACCTCTGAGAAAGGCTGCAGAAGTAGATGCAGCCCTGGTGGAGTGAGATCTGATCCCCTGGGGGATAGGTTTTCCATGGTGCTTATAGCAGAAATGAATGCAATGGCTTATCCATTTAGAAATGGTTTGTATTGAAATAGCCTTCCCCTCTGCCCCTGCAGCAAATTCTACCAGCAGTTGTTCAGATTGTCTTTGAGGTTTAGTCCTGTCCAAGTAGAATCTAAGTTGTCTGTGCACATCCAAGGAATGCAGTATCCATTCCCCTTTATTCTGTGGATTGGGAAAGAATGTTGGCAAATAAATGGACTGTTTAAGAGCCACACTGGATACCACCTTGGGCATGAAGGATGGACTGGTCCTGAGTGACACCCTGTCCGCATGAAAGATGATGAAAGGCTCCACTGCCATAAGGGCCTGTAATTCAGATATCCTTCTAGCTTAAGTGATTGCTAAAAGGAAGGCTGTTTTCCAAGAAAGAAATTTTATGTCTGCAGTAGCAGCTGGCTCGAAAGGAGGTAGAGTGAGCTTCTCCAATACAAAGTTAAGGTCCTAGGCTGGGGTTGGAGCTCTCCTGGGTGGTCTTAAGTTTTTTGCCCCTTTGAGGTACTGCTTGAGCAGAGGATGAGAGAAGAGGGGAGGTTCTGTGTTACAATGAGCTGAAATGGCTGAGGCATGGATTTTAATGGAGGAAAAAGACAGGCTCTTGTGAAGCATCTCAGTTAAGTATTGCAAAATCAGAGGTAAATTGGGTGCTGCTGTGCTCATCCCTTGAGATTGGTTCCAGACACAGAATCTTTTCCATTTGTCTGCATAAGATTTTCTAGTACTAGGTCTCCTTGCCTCTAAGATGACATCCATCACAGGTTTGCTGAGGGATGAAAAGGGTGAATGTAAGTGATCAGCCAGGTGCAAGGTTCAATGTTGGAAGCTGAGGGTGCAGAAATTGATTCTCCTGCTGGGACAGCAGGGAAGCAGTCTGAAGCAGGTGCCATGGAGGTAACTGCGACACACTGCGCAGGAGGGGGTACCAGGGTTGGCACGGCCAGTCTGCAGCAATCAAGATCATCCTTGGTTTGTCCTGTTTGACTTTTAGTAGAACTTTGGAGAGCAGAGACAGCAGGGGGAAGGCGTAGACTGATAGGTTTTTCCAGCTGAAGGACAAGCATCTACTTTCCAGGCTTGTTTGTGGGAAGTCCTTGTGCAAAACTTCTCCAACTGGTAGTTCTGGGGGGAGGCAAATAAATCTATGTCTGGGCTCCCCATTCGCTTGTCAACATGTTGAAAATCCTTGGTTATAGTTTCCACTCATGTGGGTCCATGAGGTTTCTGCTTAGTCCATCTGCCAGTGTATTTAATTTTCCTGGCAAGAATTGAGCTTGTAGGTGCACTTGGTAGCTCAAGACTGTGTTCCACAATGCCATGGATAGTCTGCAAAGGGGGTAGGAATGTGTACCCCGTTGCTTGTTTATGTACCACATAACCATGGTGTTGTCCGTCTTTACCATTAGTTGTCCTGGAAGAATGTAGTCCTTGAAGGCTGTCAGAGCATTCTGTACAGCTAGCATTTCCTTTTGATTGATATGTAGGTGCATTTGACTTGGGTTCCATTTGCCCTGAATGCACTTCCCTGCCAGGTGAGCCCCCCAAGCATAGTCTGATGCACCTGTTGTTAGGGTTTGGGTGGCAGGGGATAGTGTAATTGGTAGTCCCTTGTTTTGGTGGCAGGCCTTTGCCCACCAGAGGAACTCGAGGCGTAGGCAAGGTATGATGGGAATCATTGTTTCCAGACAGTGAGAATGTTGACTCCATAAGTTTTTTAGATACCACTGTAGTTTTCTCATATGCAGTCTTGCATATGGTATTAGAAGAATGCAGGAGGCCATGAACCCCAAGGCTTGCAGTATTTGTCTTGCAGATAGCAGGGTTTTTGTGGCCACTAGTTTGAAATAGGTTACCAAGTGAATTTGCTTTTGTGGCATAAGGTAAGCCATCTGGGAAGTTGTATTCAAGCTTGCTCCCAGGAATGTAATTTGTTGACAGGGTACCATTTGTGATTTCTTTTCGTTTATGGTGTATCCCAGACAAGTTAGAACCCTTTTTACAAACGCCAGATGATTTAAAAGTATGCCCTGGCTTTCTGCCTTAATTAGACAATCGTCCAGGTATGGGTATATTTGAATACTTCTTTGCCTGCAAAATGCAATAACTGGAGCCAGGCACTTTGTGAATACCCTGGGTGCAGTAGACAAGCCAAAGGGCAGTGCAGAGAACTGATAGTGCATGTAGCCTGCTTTGAAGCATAGGTATCTTCTGCAAGATTCCCTGATTGGGATGTGCAGGTATGCTTCTTTTAAATCTAGTGTTGTCAACCAGGTGTCTTTGCCTATCATAGGAAGTAACTGATGAAGAGTCAGCATCTTGAATTTTGGACTCTCCAGGAAGGTGTTTAGAGTAGACAGGTCCAGGATTGGATGCCATGATTTGTCTTTTCTGGGTACCAGAAAAAGTCTGGAGTAGAAACCTTGTCCCTTTTCCTCTTCTGGTACCAGTTGAATAGCCCCCATGCTTAAGAGGGAAAGTACTTGTTTTTGAGCCTCTGCCCACTGATTTGGGGGCAGGTCTGGTCACCCATTTGGTGTTGGTAACATGTGGAAATGAAATCTGTATCCCTGGAACACTATATTTAAAACCCATTTGTCCTGGGTTATGAGTTCCCAGTTCTTTGCATGAAGAGCAATCTTTTCCCCCAAAGGGGCAGTCAAAAGATAAGTGCTTGGTACTTTTAAAAGGAAGTCATTGAGACTGTTTACCATAGTGGGGTGTCTTGTTTTTTCCAGATTTGGAAGTAGAGGCTCCCCCACTGCTTGGTTCTGAGAGTCCCCTGGGACTGAAACCTGGGGTTTTTGCTGTGTCTGGGTTTGGCTTGAGAAGACCTGGAAGGGACTGGAAAGGACAAATTCTTAGTAGGCCAGTGCCTACTAAATCTAGGAGGTTGCACTCGTAAAAAATCTTTAACAGTTTGCATAGATTTAGCTTTATCTTCCACCATCTTTTTAAGAACTTCTTCAGCCTTGTTGCCAAACAGGCGGTCCTGATTTAAAGGAGCATCCAACAATTTAGCTTTAACATGATCAGGCAAAGATTGCTCCTTAAGCCAAGCATGCCTTCTAAGCACAGACCCAGTAACATCAGCCCTGCAAGAGGCCTCTAAAGAATCAAAACCACATTGCAAAGTATGTTTTCCAACTTGTTCAGCAGAATGTATTAAGTCCTGTAAATCTTTATTTTCCACACAATCAGGAATCAACATCATTTTCTGTTTAAGCAGTCCAATAAAATGTTGCTGATATTTTAACGTATGGAATTGGCAGTTTAAAGCTCTGATTGCCAAGGTTGCAGAAGTATAAATCATTTTCCAGCGTCTCTATCCAGTGTCCTGGAGTCTCTATCAGAAAGGGTAGGATTTTTAGCAGTAGAAGCCTTAATGCCCTTGGGTCCCTGAGAAATAGTCTTTGGATCTGCAACAGGATTTTTGAAAAGGAACTTGTGGGACTCAGGAACCCTATAGTATCTCTCAGGTTTACTAGGAGCAGGAGGCAGGGAATCAGGGGCCAAACTGGACTCCGAGAAAACATCATCAACAATGTCTAGTACAGGAGGTATTAGCCAAAAGCCTATGCTGTGGCAGAAGAAGGAAATCCCTAAGTCTCTTTTTTAAATCAGAAAATTCCTGGCTTTCCCAGTAAAAATGCTTCCTTAAAGTATGTAAAGTTTCCCCAAAAGAAAAATTCTCAGGAGGGGAGGCAGAGGGAATGGAATCCTCTGCATCAGAATCCTCATAAGTAGGTATGGACAAATCCAGATCATCAGAAGAGTCAGAAGAAATAGAATCCTGATCAGAAGATTCATAATCAAGCTCAGCCCTAGGCCTCTTGGGGGGGTGACTACCCCTGATTAGAGTTATTAGACCTTCAGCCATTTTTATCATTTGTTTTTTAGGCATAGGGGCCTAAGCATGTGGCCTGGGCATCGTTTTTTTAGACATGAATCGAGATTTAGGCCTTAGTAATGAAGGAAACCCAACCAGGGTATAACTACGAACAAAATAGAAAGTCTCTCTGAAGAAGCCAAACTATTGACGAAAGCGCTTAGTCGTTGGATATTGTCTTTACACAAATAAAGCCGGAGTGTGATTTTCGCTTGTTGCTGGGATTTCTTTCTATTTTGTTCTTAGTAATGAAGGAGGTGTCGTTTTAATGTGCAAGTCTGTAGGTCTGAATACACCCTTAGAAACCGGTGCCTGCACAGCGGCTCCAGACCCATCCAAAGTAGAGACATTCGCGGGTTTCATAGTTGAAGTATCTCGCAGCATACCGGATTCCGAATGGGTCTCAGTAGAGGCCTGCCAATCAGAAGTAGCAGGTATCAGGGGCTGCGAAAGTGCCTCACTGAGTACTGGTGAACTGGCGACTGGCTTAGAAGAAGCGTTGTCAGCATTTTTGGATCTCAGCGGCCTGTCTCTGTCTTTATCTTTGCATTTTTTCAGAATCCCGGTAGTCATATAGCTAACCAATGACATTTCTGGATAATTAAACTGAGAATCGAAATATTTAGAGGCAAAAATATACAGACGACGGACAGTGCGCTGATTAAATAAAGCACAAAACCAACTGCAAGGTACATCGTGGACAGGGCCTAGGCAAGGAATACAGTACGAATGAAAATCTTTATGAGGTATTGGCTTTCCACAAGTAATGCAATTATTAACATTTACTGACATTGGTAAGGAGCAAGAAAAAGTTTCCCCAATGAGGTAGTTAGCTGTAAGTTGAAGACTTCGGTTCTGAAACTCGAAAACGAAAATTTCAGGAGTCGGCCAACCGGCACTTGCGAACTGCTTCTGCTTCGGGCACCGCACGGCAAGAAAGACTGGTGTAATGGTGTTGGTTGCATGTTTTATACCCCTGATGACCTGACGTCATGGAAGAAGGGACAGCAACCAACGCAGGACCCAAGACTTTGTTAATCAGGCCGACTGAGGGCAACCTGCCAGCAGATTACCCAAATGTAATGACTGCAACAGTGAAACACGAAGAACATCTGCAGAGGCAAACCCTGCTCTAGACTTAGAAGAAAGAGGTACGTGGTAATGCTTTGTAAAGGTATGGACAGAGGTCCAGGTGGCAGCTTCCAAGATGTCCCTGGTGGGGACTCCTCTGAGAAAGGCTGTGGAAGTGGAGGCTGCCCTAGTGGAATGGGTACGAATGGACTTGTGTGAGGTTTCCCATGTAGTCTGTAGCAGAAATGGATACAGTGTGTTATCCATTTGGAAATAGTTTGCTTGGAAATGGGCTTCCCCTCTGCCCCTGGGCAAAGCTGACAAGCAGCTGGTCTGTTTTTCTGAAGAGTTTAGTACAATCCAGATAGAATCTGAGTTGTCTGTGCACATATAGCAAGTGCAAAACTATTTCCCCCTTGTTTTGAGGGTTGGGAAAGAAGGTGGGTAGGTGTATGGCCTGGTTGAGGGTCACATCAGATAATACCTGGGCATAAAAGATGGGATAATTCTCAGGGAGACCTTGTCTGCATGGAAAAAAATGAACGGGTTAACAGCCATGAGTGCCTGAAGTTCTGAAACCCTTCTGGCTGAGGTGACAGCTAGTAGGAAGGCAGTCTTCCAAGAGAGGTATTTAAATTCTGTTGAAGCAGCAGGTTCGAAAGGAGGTAAAGTTAGTTTTGTTAAAACATAATTCAGGTCCCAGGCTGGCGTGGGAGGCCTTCTGGGAGGTCTAATATTAGAAGCCCCTCCGAGGAATTGTTTAATCAAAGGATGAGAGAAGAGGGGTAGGCCTGAATCGTAACGGGCTGAAATGGCTGAGGCATGGATTTTAATAGAAGAGAAGGAGAAGCCACTTATGAGTAACTCTGCTAGGTAATCCAAGATAAGAGGGATGGAAGGATGCGAGGTACTGCCCCCTCTGGACTGGCTCCAGGAGCAGAATCGTTTCCATTTCCCTATGTAAGATTTTCTGGTGCTGGTCCTTCTGGCCTCTGTGATAATTTCAAGGACCTGTTTGCTTAACAGGGACTCCTTGTTAGCTTTTAAAGTATAAGCCATGCTGAAAGATTGAGGGTCTGCAAGTCTGGGTGCGGAATCCCCCCCCCCCACCTGGGTCAAGAGGTCTGATATCAGGGGAAGCTGCTTGGGGGGCTGTAAGGTCAGGCTGCGCAGTAAGGGGTATTAATGCTGTGGGCCAATCTGAAGCAATGAAGATGGCCTTTGGTCTCTCTTCCCTTATTTTGATCAGTACCTGGGGAATAAGAGGCAGAGGAGGGAATGCGTACACAAAGAGGGAGTTCCAGGGGAAGGTCAAGGCATCCACCTTCCATGCCAGGAGGTGATACACCCTGGTACAGAACTTTTGCAGCTGGTGGTTGAGGTACGAAGCAAACAGATCCACCTGCGGAGTTCCCCACTCCTGAGTGATTTGCAGAAAGATTTCCCTGTGGAGCTGCCATTCGTAGGGGTCCATTCAAGTTTCTGCTTAGGTGGCTTGCCAGGTTGTTGTTGACCCCTGGTAGGTATTGGACAATTAGGTGCAGACCCATGGAGGTGGCTGTCAGCCAGAGGCTCATGGCTAGCCTGCACAGAGGATAAGACTGGGCCCCCCCCCCTGATTGTTGACATACCACATTACTGGGGTGTTGTCTGTTTTTATAAGGAGAACCCCTGGTCTGAGATGGGGTTTGAAGGATGTCAGAGCCTTTTGTACTGTCATCATTTCTTTCTGATTGATGTGTAAGGGAAGGTGCTGGCCATCACAAAGACCTTGGGTGCACCTGCCTGCTACGTGAGAGCCCCAAGCAATGTCTGAGGCATCGGTGGTGATGTTCTGGCCAGTAGGGCGGTGGATGAAGGGAAGACCCTTGATCTTGGCACACGCCTCTGACCATCAGAGAAACTCTGACCTTATACATGGGATCAGAGGGAGAGAGGTCTCTAGAGACAGAGTGCTGACACCAAAGGTTCTTTAGATACCACTGAAGTTTTCTCATGTGAAGCCTGGCCAGAGGAATTAGAAGGATGCAAGATGCCATGTACTTGCATGAACTTCCTAGCAGTGAGGTGGCTTCTGGAAGTCAGCTGGGTAAAGTAGAGAGGCAGGAAGCTCTGCTTTTCTGGGGATAGCAAGGCCATTTGGGATGCTGTGTCTAGCAGAGCTCCCAAGAAAATCATCTTTCTGGTGGGAGTTTGCTTTGATTTCTTCTCGTTGATGGTGAACCCTAGGGAAGTTAAGAGGGATTTGAAAAAGAGAAGGTCCTGGAGCAGCTTTTCTTTGCATTCTGCCTGAATGAGGTAGTCACCCAGGTAAGGGTAAATCTGCATATTTCTTTGTCTGCAAAATGCTATGGTCGGAACTAAGCATTTGGTGAATACTCTGGGTGCCATAGATAAGCCAAAGGGCAGCGCAGAGGACTGAAAGTGTTGTAATCCTGCTCTGAAGTGCAGGAATTTCCTGCAGGATTCCCTTATGGGGATGTGGAGGCAGGCATCTTTTAGGTCTAGGGTCACTAGCCAGGCATTTTTGGTCAGCATAGACAGCAGCTGCTGCAAAGTTAGCATTTGGAATCTGGGGACCACCAGGGAGGTGTTCAGAATGGATAGATCCAGGATGGGGCTCCAACTGCCCTCTTTTCTGGGAACAAGGAATAGTATGGAATAAAAGCCTTTGCTTGTTTGATCTGAGGGGACAGGTTCTACTGCCCCCTGGGATATGAGAGTTTGGACTGTTTCAATGCCTCTGCCCACTGATTTGGAGGTAAGTCTGGGTAGCCTTTTGGAATTGGGAGTTCGCTGAAGGAGAAATTGTATCCCTGAAAAATGATCTTTAAGACCCATTGGTCCTTCGTTACAGAAAGCCAATTGTCTTTGAAGAGGGAGAGCCTCCTTCCTAGCTTTTAGTGAGTGAAGGGAGGGCAGAGGGGGGAGGGGGAGTCATTGGTAGTTTTTGCCATACAAGGGTGGCTTAGAACTCCCTGCCTTTGGGGCAGAAGTGGTTCACTGTCTGCTTCTCTGCTGGCCCTGGGATAGGGGCCTGGATGGTCTGCCCCTGTGGGGCTTACCATGTCCCTGTCTGCTAGGTGCAGGGAAGGGCCAGTACTTCGAGGGAAAGTTCCTGCTGAACCTGGGAGGTTGAACCTGAAAGAAATATTTTCCTGTTTGCATAGATTTTGCATTGTCTTCCATCTTTTTAAGCACCTCTTCTGCTTTTACTCCAAACAAGCGCCCCTTATCCAGGGATGCATCAGTAAGTTTAGACTTGACATGATCAGAGAGAGGTTGTTCCTTCAGCCATGCATGTCTCCTAATGACAGATCCTGACACTCCTGCTCTGATAGAGGCTTCTAGGGTGTCATATCCATAGTGCAATGAGTGTCTGGCCACTTGACAAGCAGAGTGCAGTAAATCTGCTAACTCTTTTGAACTGGCACAGTCAGGAAATGTACAAATCTTTTGTCTTAATAGTTCCAAAGTATGTTGCTGATATTTTAACATATGGAACTGACAACTGAGTGCTCTGATAGCCAATGTTGCAGAGGTGTATACCTTTTTTTACCCCATCTGTCCAGAGCTCTGGAATCCTTGTCAGAAGGAATAGGATTCTTGGCAGAACAAGTCTTAGCTCCTTTAGGTCCCAGTGTAATGATCTCTGGGTCTGCAGCAGGATTTCTATACAGATATTTGTGAGAATCCAGTACTCTGTAATACTGGTCAGGCTTACTGCGAGCAGGTGGGAGGGCGTCAGGGGTTAAGCTGGATTCATGGAAAACATCATCCACCACTTCTAAAATAGGGGGATGGCCAGGGGTCTGTACTGGGGCAGGTCCAGAAACTCTCTAAGTCTTTTCTTAGACTGGGGGAAGTCCTGAGGTTCCCATTGGAAATGTTCCCTGAGGGTGTGAAGGGTCTGCTCAAAGGAAACGTCCTCTGGAGGGGAGGCAGAAGGGATGAATTCCTCTGCATCTGAATCATGATAAGCAGTCAGAGGCTGCTGTTGCTCTTCAAAATCTGAAGTCAGATTCCTCAGAAACCTATTCTGTCATAATTTCTGGAGAAGGGTGCTTTTTCCTTTTAGAAGATGTGGCCTGACTAACCCAGATAAGGGAGATGAGATCTTCCACCATTTTATGCATTTGTGCTTGGGGTGGTGGAGCAGGAGCAAGACGGTGACTTGAAGTAGATTTTCTAGGAGTGGCCTGGCTTCTAGGCCTACGAGAGTCCATCGGTCTGAGACAAATGATAGTTGGATGAGAAGACGTTGTTTTGTTTTTGTCTAGATTCGGTAGTGTGAAAGGCCTCCTCAGAAGCCGGTGCCTGTGTTGCTGCTCTGTTCCCAACCGATGCACAGACAGCCAAAGGCTCGGAAGACGAAGAAGATTTCTGCAGCATGCCGGACTCCGAAAAGGGACTTGGTAGAGGCCTGCATAGATATCAAATTGGGCATCAGGGTCTGTGAAAGCGCCTCAATGAATTCCGGAGAACTGACGACCTGCTTAGCGGTAGAGTCGTCGGAAGACTTAGCCTTGTGTGGTCTGTCTCTATCTTTATCTCTGCATTCTTTCGTAATGTCCACAGACTGTTGGCTGACGGATGTCATATCGGAATGCAAAGACGGAACATGAAAATAACTGTCTACAATAAGAGCTCTACAGCGAATGGTTCTCACATTAAAGAGGGCACAGAATCAGCAACAGGGGACGCCGTGGTCTAGGCCTAAACAAGTGATGCAGTAAGAATGGAAGTCTCAGTGTAGGATCTGCTTTCCACAGGCAAGACAATTGTTAACTTTTTCAGACATTGGTTAGTGCAAGAAAAAAGGGTCCCCAATGGGGTACTTAGCTTTAGACGTTTTCAGCAGTAATTCAGACTCTGGTAGTGACTGACCGGCACTCATGCGAACTGCTTCTGCTACAGGCTCCATGGCAAGAAAGACTGTTGCAATGACGTTGACTCAGGTATTCGGGCGGCCGAGGGCTACCGCAGCAGGAATAACCCACAGGTGATGACTGCAACAGTAAAACACGAAGAACATCTGCTTTCATCATCTCACTCCACAAAGGGAAACCCACTACTGATTCAGGCAAAAATGGACCCATAAGTCTCACCACTCTTATTGTAAGGAAATGGAGCTCATCATTATGGTACCTGATAACAAGGACATGGACAGTCTCAAACCATGGACACAGTCTATGCTTCTTAAGGGCAGATTGTGCCTCTTAAACTCAGTGGACTTTTCCGAACAGGTCATGAGACATTGGATTCAGACAAATCAGTTCACACTACATACACAGATTTAACCAAGGTCTTTGATACCATTCCTTATACTGGTATCAATGATAAGACAATCCATCAACTGGATAACAAAATGACTCACTGATGGAACCCAGTCTACTCCTGTTGGAAGAAAACGCACCCCAGGGACTGGTTCTGGGACACCACCTCTGTGGTATTTACTTCTCTGATGTTAATGCTGACACTAAGGGCCCAGTGCTGATGAAGTTTGCTGATGATTTCAAATACAGGGCTGACCTTCAAAACTCTCCCAAGAGCACCTGACACACACACTAACAAGTGGCACACTGACCATAGGCTCAAATTAAATTCCAAGAATGTTAGCATTGTGTCCTTTGTCAAATCTGCTCCTATCACATGGGTGACACCCCCCAAAGAAATTTGACTCTGACATATTCATACAGAATGAAATATTCTATGACCACCATGAGATCACTGTTGTTCGGAAATCTTTTTATATAGTAAGACTAATCATCAAGTGTATTTCTTTTAGATTCAATGAAGTTAGCATTCCCCTTTACTCCTTTGTCAGGCCAATAATTCAGTATAAAAAAAAAACAAAAAAAAAAATCTCTTGTTTTCCCACCTTACTGAACTAGAGTAGTCCAGTTTCAGAGTTGTTGATCCCTGGGCTTTGTTTTTAGTTCCTGTTACTGATCCATTGCCTTATTAGGAAGGAGGGAAGTTCCTTTGCTTACCAGTGAGCACTGAGCAGCCTTTTGTCCGAATTGGTGAAGTTTCAGCCAGAAACTAGTAGTCCATTGGTGGCTTTTGGCCCAATTTGCCTCCTTTCAGCCCCTGCTATAAAACACGCTAAACACGCGTTTTCCAGCTTGTACCAACTCAGCACAGATCCTCGTGGTGGCCTGCAGAGTGATCCAAGCAGCAAAGAGCTAAAAGAGTGACTTTCTACCAGATGTAAGTATTTTTTGTGGCTTTCCCACTGTTATTAAGCTAGCGACTGCATTTCCTGTTTTACTGCTACTTTAAGTGATTTCTGCATTTTACACTGTTTATTGCACTTTAAGTTACTAATTTTTGCAAATTGTTTCTGTAGGCTACACACTAAAGTGCGCTAGCCGATTTACAGCATTTATAGCATTTACTGTCTGTTTTTTCCTTATCTCTGTAATAAAACAAAAATCTCTTGTTTTCCGCCTTACTGAACTAGAGTAGTCCAGTTTCAGAGTTGCTGATCCCTGGGCTTTGTTTTTAGTTCCTGTTACTGATCCATTGCCTTATTAGGAAGGAGGAAGTTTCTTTGCTTACCAGTGAGTGGGAAGCACTGAGCAGCCTTTTGTCCGATGGTGAAGTTTCAGCCAGAAACTAGTAGTCCATTGGTCGCTTTGGGCCAATTCCTAGCTCCTTTCAGCCCCTGCTATAAAACACACTAAACACGTTTTCCAGCTTGTACCAACTCAGCACAGATCCTGGCCTGCAGAGTGATCCAAGGCAGAGAGCTAAAAGAGTGACTTTCTACCAGATATAAGCTATTTTTGTGGCTATCCCACTGTTATTAAGCTAGCGACTTCATTTCGCCTGTTTTACTGCTACTTTAAGTGATTTCTGCATTTTACACTGTTTATTGCAGTTTAAGTTACTAATTGTTGCAAATTGTTTCTGTAGGCTACACACTAAAGTATTTACAGCATTTATAGCATTTACTGTCCGTTTTTCCTTATCTCTGTAATAAAACAAAAATCTCTTGTTTTCCGCCTTACTGAACTAGAGTAGTCCAGTTTCAGAGTTGCTGATCCCTGGGCTTTGTTTTAGTTCCTGTTACTGATCCATTGCCTTATTAGGAAGGAGGAAGTTTCTTTGCTTACCAGTGGGAGTGGAAGCACTGAGCAGCCTTTTGTCCAAATTGGTGAAGTTTCAGCCAGAAACTAGTAGTCCATTGGTCCTTTCAGCCCCTGCTATAAAACACGCTAAACACACGTTTTCCAGCTTGTACCAACTCAGCACAGATCCTCGTGGTGGCCTGCAGAGTGATCCAAGCAGCAGAGAGCTAAAAGAGTGACTTTCTACCAGATATAAGTATTTTGTGGCTTTCCCACTGTTATTAAGCTAGCGACTGCATTTCACCTGTTTTACTGCTACTTTAAGTGATTTCTGCATTTTACACTGTTTATTGCACTTTAAGTTACTAATTGTTGCAAATTGTTTCTGTAGGCTACACACTATTTACAGCATTTATAGCATTTACTGTCTGTTTTTCCTTATCTCTGTAATAAAACAAAAAATCTCTTGTTTTCCCGCCTTACTGAACTAGAGTAGTCCAGTTTCAGAGTTGCTGATCCCTGGGCTTTGTTTTTAGTTCCTGTTACTGATCCATTGCCTTATTAGGAAGGAGGGAAGTTTCTTTGCTTACCAGTGGGAGTGGGAAGCACTGAGCGCCTTCTTGTCCGATTTGGTGAAGTTTCAGCCAGAAACTAGTAGTCCATTGGTCGTTTTGGGCCAATTCCTAGCTCCCTTCAGCCCCCTGCTATACACTGTTGCACACAAGAGCAGCGGCGGTTAAACAAGGTTAAACTATTCGGGCCATCTAAATTCCACTCTTCAAATTTTCCCTTAGAACTACCTTCCTCGAGCTGTACTGCTGATCTAACCAGCATATCCTATAACTGAAAAGTTCATCTCTACTTGATTCCCAAGTAGACTATTCTCTATCTGTAAAGCCTAGCACTTACTCCTACAGTACTTGCACCTTGATAAAGCACTCTTATTATAGATAGTACCCCACCAGCCTAAAACCCACTTCCCCCAGAGTCCTTTGAAAGTCTCTTTATCTACTACTTCTAGTATGTCGAGGGATCAGTTGCTAGTGTCCTCTCCAGCTCATCTGGTGAACCTGGGAATATTGAGGCAATGTTACAATTGCCTCATGTACCTCCTTCTCCCACAAAACACAAATACATGAGATGCAACTATAAGGCCAAACTGGAGGCTGAGCTCTCTCAACATAGGACTGGCAAGACCAGACAGGAGGAGAAGGTAACCACGCACAATACATACCCAGTCACACATGGTACCATCACAACTTCAAATCATACACATACTCACACAAAGACATACCCGGAGGCTCTGATCAAAAATTTACCAAAACAGCAGAGGCCACCAAAGCAGACACCCAAACAACTACCACCTCACGACCCAACACATGCAACACATAGACCACACAGTCAGAGTGTCAAACAGTCACAGCCCTTAAGGCCAAACAAAATGCCAGACACACTTGTCATTGGTGATTCCATAGTCAGACACACTGACCAGACTCACCAGACTGAGTAAGGAGAAGGTCACAGTAAGCCTGCTCGGTGCTAGAATCCGCCACATAACGTAAGCACTCAGGTCTCTCAACAGCAGGTACAAGTACGACTCAGTCACTGTCCACGCTGGTGTCAACGACCTGAGACGTACTCCTGACCACATGAAAAGGACATCGAGGAGCTCTCTGATTATGTAGCCCAGGCAGGTATGACCCTGACCTTGAGCAGTATCCTACCTTCACCTAGAATGATGCCACAATACAGTGATAAGATGATCAGCTTTAATAATTGGCTTAAATTCTGGTGTCATTCAAAGGGGATCCAATGTCTGTCTGCCTGGGATGACATGCTGGACAAGCCACGCTGTCATATGGGATGGCTTGCACCTGTCACCCCGGATATTGGCAAAGGCTCTTGCCACCCCCATACTGCCTTTTAGGCAAGGCTCAAATTCTAAACCTACCACCCTAGAACACCAAAAGGAAAAAACTAAGGGTAATGCTGCTCAATGCCAGAAGTCTCAATCTCAAGATGCAAGGCCCTTCTCAATATGGAGAACATCGATGTCTGTGCTGTGACAGAAACCTGGTTCAAGGCTCCTGAGAGCACCCCAGCACTAACAGGTTTCACCTCATATCATGCGTTCCGCCCCAAAATCCGGACAACACCAAGAAAGGAGGGGTGTCCATATTCATAAAGGACACCCACACCTCAAGGTTATGCATCGGAGACCATCCAGGTGCGCAACACTGCTCTGCAATTTGTAGCATGTTACAGGCCACCCTCTCAAACTCAGGAACCTCACATGGCCTTCCTGAAAACATTGGAGGGGATAAATGTATCTCCAAACACCATCATACTAGGTGACTTCAACTACCCTAATATAGACTGGGAACACTACTCAAGCCCAAACACTCTAACCCAAAGATTCCTGGAGTTCATAAACTCAAATGCCATGGAACAACTAGTCACCATCCCCACAAGAGGAGAAAACATACTTGATCTCATCATCACGAACATGGGATCAAAATGTTCAACACCGAATGTTTACCCCTCACTGGTGAGATCAGATCATAAACTAATCTCGCTGGAGGTCCTCATCCCGCCCACCTGAAACAAAAAGACGACAGTGAAAAACTTCTCAAAAGCCGATTTCACACTTCTAAAAACTAGTGTGGTCTCCTTTAAGGCCCCTGAGCCAGTGGTAAACATTACTCAAACCGCTGAATCACTTACAAATGCCTTCTACCAGCACCTACAGGACTGCATGGATCAGGCAATCCCAAACAAAACTAAGACTCTCTGTACCAAAGGCAAGCGTCCAGTCTGGTGGACCCCAGCCATAAACAAGCTCTACAACAAAAGGAGGAAGCTACTACAAGATAGAGCAAAATCCTTGAAAGGTAAGACACCTTTGATCATTATAAGTAAAAAACTAAGAGCTTTCATAAAATCATCCAAGGCAAATTTTGAGAGAAAAATCGCCAAGGACTCTAAAGACAATCATAAGGCCTTCTTTAGCTATGTTAGAAACCTAGGAGGAAACTCCCAGATATGATCAGAATTAGTTCAAAATGATGTGAAAATTACTGAACCTACACACATTGCCAATATACTGGCTGACAGGTTCAGTGCAAACTCCCCCCCCCCCCCCCAAAAGGAGAGATATCTATTCTATTCTATAATGCCTCCTTTGGTACAGACTTATCTAGGTACATGACCCAGCTTAACAGACCACGTAATTTCCTTACTAAAACAATCAAGGGCATGTCCTTCTTGAGCTACCCTGGCCACCTTAAACAACCATTTCCTGTCATCTTGAGAGGGATCTCTGACTTGCTTACAGCCTTAAAGGATATGATCCTATGCGACCTCTCTAGCCTTAAAGGATCTGGTCCTATGCGACCTCTCACACATCCACAAAACTACCACCTGCCTAAACACCCACTCACCACATCTAAAATTGCCCATTAAAAGTTTCAGTCTGGGCTCTAAGATTCAGATTCAGATAGGTTGGATCTGAATACCTTGGATCCAGTGAAAAAAGAGATATGGTGAAGGCTTGATGAGACCAACCTGTCAGACTGGAGGAGGACTTTGGATATGGAGGAGGTCCTGTGATCTTCGGATCCGACAGCTAGGATCCGAAGTCCTTTAAAATGGTTCTTCTTTGTTTTATTTTTCATTACAATTTTTGCTGAAGTGGGTGCGAGTCCCTAAATAAAACATTGTAATTAAACAAAGAAGACATCTGAACTGCTGTCAACAGGTCCGACGAGAAGGCTCAGCATCCAATGCATACAAGTCAAGCATGTCACCACTCCAGTTCTTTCACTTCTCATAAAGGTTGTCAGAACATACAAATGCCCCAAAGAGACAGTCCAAAGCGTAGAGACACAAAGAAAACAAGGGCAGAAATTGCAAAAGACAGGATGTCTGCACTCAGCCAAACATGATCTCAGTCATTTGCCCTAGAAAAAAGGATCTGTTTAAGAAGATGGACTGAAGGCATAAACAACTAAAGTCACAACCCGTAAAAAACAAGAAACAGTAGAGATGCATGTCTCCAAGAGAAAGAAATGGATGGTAACACACAGACTGCAAAACCACCGCAGAAACAAAGTGTGTGTGTGTGTGTGTGTGTGTGTGTGTGTGTGTGTGTGTGTGTAAGCTGCCAGGCAGAAAGGAACAGCAGAAAAACTCTTGCTGCACTGCGGCAATGTCAGTTCTGCAGCAAAGAAAAAAAAGAGGGGAAAAGGACCAACCAAAACCAGCACCGCTCAGACCCCACTTAGTAGAAGTATTACAGCAAAAAAGGTGGTTCATAAGGAAGGAAAATCTGCAAGTCAGAGACAGCAAGGAAAATGAGACATTAAATAACTTGCTGAAAGGGAACTAGCCCTAAAAAAGGGCGACTACAAACAACACATACATCCACACACAGTGTCACTAAACATGAGGGACGAATTCACAGACAAAAACATAAGAAAATTAGGCTCTCTCTCTCCTCCCAGCTAAAAACTCAAAAGAGTAGGGTTCTGCTATGAGGCATTGATTACCAGAAGATAGGGCTGTAGAGACCAAATTTAGCAGAAAAAAAGCTGAGCATCTAGACTGGATACCAAGAATAATGTATCCAGGAGTGAAGAAATGTTGCCATACTTAGATTCAGTACGTGAATAATGGAATTGCAACAACCCAAGTTTGAAAAGCCAAGAAATGAGTATCTCTAGCATACAGAGGGAGGAAAGTAGAAGAAAAAACACAACCATTCGACAATATCACAAATATATAAATCAAACCTCCTTACAGCTAGAGACTAAGGAGTCTTCCATCTTACCACACTGACGACAAACGAGATCTGAGGAGTTAGAGGTAGCTTAGTGCATTATGGGAAGAGGGAGGAGCTCAAGACTAGGATCCAAAGGCTGGAAAATGCAGCCGAGTCGGATCCGAAGATCGGATCCATAAGCCATCTGTAAGGGGGGATGAAAAGGATAAGATCAGATCAATAAGTCTAGGCTCTTTTTAATGGACTGGTAGGTAGTCTAATATTAAATGTATTGAGCCGAGGAATACTGGTGCTTGAACAGAGGTTATGTGATGCTGCCAGAGACTTAACAGTGGCATTTTCCTGCTTTTTTGAGGTGTTGAGTTAGGAATGAATACAGTAGCAAGATGCTTGCTTCGGATGGAAGTGGACAGATTCCCACTGTTTCGGACCAAGAATTCAGAAGCAGTGACCTGTATTACATATACTCTCAAATAGTTTAAATTCATATGTTTCTTCAGTCATTTTTTGTCTTAATGTTGTTTTAGCTTTTTTGACAACATAATTGGTTTTAGAACTGGGAAGACTCCTACATAAATAGCAGCAATGTTTCTTTCTTAGTCTTTCTACATGTTTTGGGGTCTATATTAGATACTTGAAGTTACTGAACTTCGAATACGATATGATTGACACCATATCATCGAAGTCCAGTAACATCGAATACCTAATAAAAACAATAAAAAAAGTCAGGAAACAAAACTACTTGCTGTAAGCAGGGGCCAAGCCCCCTGTACCCCCAACACCCCCGCTACTTAAATATACCAACTCCGAGACCGCACTACATTAAAGTAAACGAAAATCTCCCCTTATGGAGATTTCCATTTACCTCTTAGATATTTTGTGGTTTCGCTGTTCATGCGTTGACAATGTCAGATTCGACATTGTGAACATTTGCGGATTCAATATAGACCCCATGTTTTGTACCCTATGTGGAGATGTATCAGTGGGAAAATACATAAATAGAAATCTTAGCATAGTCATCCTTATATATGCCTATTATTGTTACACTACTGATATAGCCATTATTACCTATGTGTTGGCCTATGGTGGTGAGTAGGAGTCACATGCCCACACATACCTTCCCTGCCATTGCGTAACAATAGGTCCAAATCACTGCCACTTACCAACGGCATTTCAACTGGGATGCCTGCCTTACCCTACACTTAGTTATTGCACGTATTATCTGCAGTATGTATTCCCACAGTTGTCCCTACAGCTGTTGTATGGCACTCCACAACAGCCAGCCATCTGATTATCATGATGTCTACATGGATCACTTCTTTGTATGTAACTGACATTCTACCATTCTCATCAAATCTACTGCTCTGTGCCAGGTGTTCACAGGTGGCCAAAGCTTTTGAGGATACGGCGGATGACAGAAGCTGGACAATTTCAGCCCGAATAAAAAAACAAATGATGGTCTATTACAACCACTGCATGCAATCACACATCACCGCCTTGTTATAAGCAGACACTCTATGCCATGCCAAGGAAAAAGACAAATTCCACTCTAGTCCCAAGGTTGGCATCCACACGGGGGGGGGGGAGGGGCACTAGTTCTAGGATTATTTATCCCTGCAGAGATGGACACTGGCATCAGAATGGACTCAAGACACACACACACACACACACACACACACACACACACACACACACACCCACCCACTTTGGTGAAATGTTGCACCAGGACAGTACCTCTTACATCAGATTTCTGAACAGCTGCAATGCATACACACACTGTAGGCTGACCAAAGCAACTGTTGGCTGTGAACTGTTTTAGGTGCATCAGGCATCCAGTCATGTCAAAATGACAACAGGGATAAGAAGTGCTTGTAAGGTGAATGTTGCATGGTTGCATGCCAGAGGGGCATGGATGTGTCACAGGCACCTACGCTGACTCTGATGAGTCTTTTGTGGTATAGACACAGTTCAGGGCATTGTTATGGTGACATCTAAAAAGGATGGTGCAAGATAAAATGCTGATGTTAGCATCTGTGCAGGGGATTATGATTATGATGAAATACAGATACCGAAGTCAAAGTCTGATGACATGGTGGGCAATGTCTGTATTCATTTTGGGTGTGGATGCATCCTCAATAAAGACTAAGTTTGGTATCACTCACACCAGAGCAGAGTGAAGTACAGTTCAAAAGCTCATCACCCCCTGTGTGTGTGTGTGTGTGTGTGTGTCTGTGGATGTGTGTGTGTGGGGGGGTGGACTTCATGGCTTCTACCACCACAGATGCTCCCTCTGTGGCTGCTGCCATCAGTTCACACAAAGTGTCTGACATGGGTATACCCCCCATTTCTCAGATGTGCAGGGATGTCCAGTGCTGTCACTTGTTAACATACTTCTCAACTATCCACAATTTTGCAGCATGCCCGGATTTTTACCTGATATTTTTGGTCTGTTCCTTGTAGAATTTGTGGTTTTCTGGCAAATGACTGAGGACGTCTCGTAATGACATGCATTTGAGTTTCAGACTTTGTATCATTCAGAAAATGCATGCAAATGCAAACATGTTATTCTATCAACTTTCTAAGTTTATAAGAATGACATTTAAAATATGTCCTTGATTTTGGGCCTTTTTCCCCCATTATTTTTGGCTTTGTCCAGAATTTTTGTGCCTAGGGCTATGCATGTCACAAGCTGCCTCTGACATGGGGGTGGCACTTGGGAAGAATTAGCAGATGTACTACGCTATCATCCAAGCACTGTCCACTGCAACCAAGTCCAGCACTGACTGCTCTGTTGTGTTATGTGGCATTTAAGAGGGCACAAAGAACAGGGATTCATAATTAATTGTCTCTTGCAGTCTCTAGGGCACACTACGTTTCCATGTCCACATTTATGTGGAAGACTGTCAGTGTTACCATCACTGCATTCACTGGTATTGTTATCCAAGGTCTGGGGGAAGGTACATGAACATCACAAGATACACCATCCTCAACTGCATATCGACATGCACCACACTCTGCCAATTCTTGCTGTGGGAAGACATGACTCTCTCCCTTCACTGGCAGGGTACCCTATACATGGAACTCCTCCTGGTCACAGTCCTGCAACTGCAGAGTATCCTATCAAGGGGAGCACTATCACTATAACAACAAGCCAGTAGACTGTCCACAGATCATGGTCACGTAGAGTAATCCCAAACACATTGCAGGACAAAACTATGTATGACACAGAATATCCTCTGCATGTGGCCACAGTCACAAAGCTGGGCTCCCACAACATCACAGGAGGACATAGTGTATGGCACACAAAACCTGCAGCCCTGATACACCATCTCGGACTTCTGTGAAATGTCCCCCCAATCCAGTGTGTGTACTCAGGCACGAGTCACCACATCCCTAGCCACTTGTGGACATAACAGCTGTGACCCACTCCACTTTCCTTTAACAGCTGTGACCCACTTACTTCATAGTCAGTGTAGCTTGACCATGCACTAACCAGCACATCCTGATAGTTACTCTGCAAGCATCCTGTCTGATCTGTGTGATGCAACATTGTTACAATGTATTTGTCAGGACTCATGCATTTGGAATAGGTGCTTCCTTGTATTGTATCCATCACTGTCTGGGGGTGGTGGTTGTGTGGGTACCAAATGCAGCTATTCCATTTAATTCTTGCCAGATGACTGCTTTGATGCGCTGTCCCTGATGGAAGTGTTTGTGTGAAGTCTAAACTATAGCCGTATCCTGAGGCTAGCCTGCCTATCTTCTCAACATTATTTTATCAAGCATACAACATGTTAACATCATCCTGCTGGCTGTGGTGGGATCATACAGGAGTACCTCTCCGAACATGCAGAGACGGCAGAAGTCAGCTTTGAACAGACTGAATATATGCTCTGTGATGCTCCTGGTTTGTGCATGTGCAGAATTAGCTATACTCTGTGGGTTCCATACCGGTTTCATAGGTAGGGGCTTCTGGACACAGATTTGTTCAATTTAAAGACACCATGTACATAGTTCATGTGGAGTATTACTAAAAGTACCCTAAAGTGAGTAGCTTAGCAGGTACTTTGAGCAGCAGTGTGATAAATGGAATGAAGTGTAGCTCCTCAAGACAAGATATACCATATGTTGTCATATCAATGTTCTGCAATTCAGCAGCATGGGACGTGAAAGGACTGAACAAAAGAAGGAGTTTAAGCATGCAACTCCAAGTCCAAGGTGCAGAGAAATCAATGGCCAGATGAGCAGAACTGTCCAGTTGCGAACTTGAAGAACACAAACAGCACTTTTAAGGGATCTCATCTTACACTCCCAGAATGAAAGGATCCTTCACTGCAGAATCTCAATATCTGACCAGTTCAGTTACTAATGGGCACAAGATAAAAACACACTACCGAGGCATACTGTCAAAGAATCGAGCCAAAACAAACCATTCGAAGGAAATTAACAAGAAATATTACTACGAGAAGTACGTCAGAAGACACAGAATTCTAGGCAGGAGGCAAATGACTTTAGATGGCAGTTTCAGATTTCTTGTAGAAACAAAATACTGAAATGCTGCATTCACTTAAAAGAAATACTGGAGAACACTAATAAAAAGGTGACGCAAGAATCCATAAAATGTTTAGTGTAATGATAAAGACAATTTAAACAGGATCAATGTACAGTATTGGATGATACCTAAAAATATTTATAAAATAGTGAATTTTCCAACTCAGAAAGGGGAATGCAGTATATTGGGTTTAAACATTAAAAAGCTTACTAAAGGAACATTAAAAAGCTTACTAAAGGAAAATGCAAACAATGAGCTATATGGGTTTCTCAAAGGCAGTGATAATAAAAAACTCAAGGAGGCTTGTAAAAAATCTGAGTTGTTTGTGTCGTTGCTGACCACTCTAAAAGACATTACAAATGTTATAAGGTATACATCTGTACTTCATAAGCGCAGCAGGGAATTCCCATAAATAAAGAGTGTCATGGGACTGCCACAGCCATTCATACATACATAGAGCATGCATGAGTATTACTGCAGACAGACTGTACCTCTTCAGTATATGCTGACATGTAACTAATGCTACAGAATGTAATCTGTCAATACCACAATTCAGTACACCTTACTGAATAAATACCAAAGCAGCAGTTAAAGGGGCACTGGCTCAGATTTTTTGCTAGAGGAGTTTGTTTACATTTTAGTACTCTGTAAGTAGGGTTGCCAGCTTTCTTTGTGGCTAAACTTGCATCACCCATAACCCTGCCCATTCCCACCCCTCTCCCACCCATGCCCCACCCATTTTGTGACCTCATCACGACATGGGAACGCCCTCTTTTTCTATTCTGGATGCCTGCTTTCAGCCGATTTCTCCCCAGTTGCCATAAACACAGTTAGAAACTCTCAATCTGCATACTGTCTTGTGCTTTATTCTACAGTTATTAAAGATATTTGGATTTAATTTAAAATATTTATTTCAAATTTTATAGCACAAACTACTGATACACATATGCCAAACAAAGCAATACAGTCTCACAATAAAACAGACTTAGCATTAAAACTACTCTGCCTTTAAATCTCACATTCATCTAAACAGCATTGCACATTGTTTTCCCAAGTTTGGGATGATAACATTTTAAAATGTTCTAAGAAATGACAGTATTAACAGCAATCATATCTTACATCAATAACAGACCTGAAAATGTATAGCATGGTCTGAAAATACATGTTTAGTATAAAACAATACATAATGACACAATTGGTCTTGCAGCTTTTGAAAAATGAAGTGTAATATTGTATATTGAATTTTACCTCACCCATTCTTGAACATCTTTCAGTAGTATTTATCATTTGTACCATTTTGAATCAAATTCTGACAGGTTTTGTGCTTCATTTTAATGGGAAGTGTGTGTGACACTGATTCATTGCCATTCTATGTTTTTTTATTAGTGTCGCTTGGATTGCTTACTCTAAACGGACACCATTCCTGTCACACACACACACTTAAGAAATGAACCAAATCCCAGATGTTTACTTCTTGCCAATCCCAAAGTATATACAATTATATAAATTAGCCACACAGGAATAACCTTAGCCACAATACTCAATAGGAACAAGGGAAGGTAACAACTTCCTGGAACACTACCAAGCTTTCTGCATACACACCATCATTCCACTGAAGCAAAACTTGAATTGAGCAACTTCTGGGCATTACCCTCCCTATCATCAACAACTAGAAGTCATCTCTGTTATATTATTACAGTCCCCATTGCTCTCCTTTGAAATACCACTGAGTCTTACCTTAACTCATATGCTTTTTGTGAAGCCTTGGTGTGCCTATGCTACAGGACTGAACCATCAATCACAGAAAAGGGAGTGTACAAAGTACACAAAGCTCATACCAATATTTTAGAAGAACGAACAATGAAGGATTTTAGGTCACAAACTGTAAGTAAGCAACAAATGGAGAATGGAAGACAGGGACAAAGTGGGAAAACTAAACTGGACAAAAGAATGCAGATCAAGTGCTTAAAAGGTTAATGAAGACTGAATTATCCTCATGAGATATACAGAATGTTTAAACAGCACATGCAAAGCTGAAAAGGCTACAGAGCTATGTCTGTTGATGCAAAAGGAGAAAAATCCAAGGAAAGACAAACTGTAGGCCAAGAAAAGACAAACAGAGCCTGTAGCCTACAGTACTACTCATACCTCTCAACTGTACAGATTCACAGAATGTCTAGATTTTTACCTCAATATTTTATTCATAAAACTGTGGTTTTCTGGCAAATTTGTGGCATATCATTAAAGATTTCAGTTAAAAAATAATGACATACATTTGAGTTTCAGGCTTTATACTCTTCAGAAAAATAATGCTAATTCAAAACCTGTTACTATATCAACTTTCTGTTACTATATCAACTTTCTAAGTAAAGTTTGTAAAGAAATACTTAAAAATGTCCTTATTTTGTGGCCTTTATCCCCTTTTATGTATGGCTTTGTCCAGATTTCTTGTTCTAAGAGGTTGAGAGGTATGACTACAATCTAACATATGGATTGTGCAGACAATATTTAATAAGACTGTCCAAAAAAAAAAAAAAATCACCGATTCTTACTCCCGCTTCCTTGAGACATCTCAAGCAAAAGAGCAGGCAAGCATTGCAAGTCTAAAACCTAAGGAAAAAGCCAGCAGTGAAATGTGACCCATTACACAGAGCTAAGACAAGAACTTAGAGAAATACAAAAATGTATTCCAAAACTTACATCCAGCACGTCTTGGTCACAATCATTTGAACTTCAAAGCCAGATGATGCCATTGAAATGGACCTCTATTGCAGCAGCACACCAGACAGAGTGGTGCTCAGCCATCATAATAGTATCCTTGGTGGAGTACTTGGGACATTCTTGACCAATGTAATGGAACACACATACAAGGAATTGATTACATTTTTTATCATATCCCTTGCATGAATCATTCAGAGCTTTTCTGTCTTAAGGAGAACAGATAATTCAGAAAGCAGAGAAGAAACTCGTAAAGTGAGACAGTGCTTATAAAAAGCCACACATTATCACATGACTGCATTTAAAAAGCCACAACACACATGACTGACTGCAGGTGTTGAAATCTGCTTCAAACTACAAACTTTGCAGCATGCATCAAAACAGCATCTTTCTTTGTACAGTGTCAGAACAATACAATGACAAATGGACATAGTCTTAACATTAATTATAATAATCAAGTTTGTTCATAAAATGCATACCAGGAAAAGCTTATGAGACAGGATGCCAAGCAAAGTAAACAAGGACTGCATTTAGACAATCTGTCAAAGTCTAGATGATAAACAAGGCAGTTACTGTCACTGAGGTCACATCTGGAAGCTTTATTCTGACCACAGAATCACTATGCAGTTCAGGCATCCAGTTGTTTTGCTTTTAGGTAGTCAAGTACAGTCTCAAGTTAAGTCTTTTCAGGAGCCTTGCCCTGGCTACACCTGCCCCCCCCTCCTTTAATATACATACATATGGAACAGGTACACAACTCTGTTGCACAGGGTTAACAATATGCTTCACAAATCATGGAACTCACTAGCACGCTATAAAGCGCCGCGAGATAAAACACCTTGTTTACTGCCACTACGATCAAAGTTGAACTCTTGTTGCTCGCTTGCATAGTTGCATTCTGAAAATGCTGCCTTTAAATGCTGGCTTCTGCTTCCCGCCAGACTATCGAGTGAGCTCCTTGAGCTCAATTCCGACAGGCTGCCCTGAGATGACATCAGCATCAGTAAATTTAAAAAAAGTCCGGTTTTGAATGAAATTTCTAACCGGACAACTTTTCAAATCTTTTCAAAATGACAGTCGTCAAAAGACATCTGGCAACCCTATCTGTAAGTCACATGTTCAGCTAGAGGCAAGGTTTTCAGATAGCCTTTTTAGCATACTGCAGGTCAGATTACACAAACTCTCAGTGGGGGTTTTAGAGGAAATGCTTAGAACTTGCAGCTGCAGTTTGTCCTTTTGTATTTTCCTTCCCCCACTCATGAGCAATTAGATTAGCTGAATGACTGGATTTTACTCAGCTAGAGATGCTATCTTCTTGTCACACATAGACCTGGAGCCTCTTTAGCAATGAAGTGATAGCTACTTTACTATGTACCTGCTTTTGCAAATAAGTATTCAAGCCGAGGCAATAGTATTTTTCATGATTGTTGCTACAAATGTTTTTCCCTCCACTATCAATTATTTTTCATACAGTGTGTTCTTAGTGTTGCTTGTGTGTGTGTGTGTGTGTGTGTGTGTGTGTGTGTGTGTGTGTGTGTGTGTGTGTGTGTGATGTAGGTGCACTTTTATAGTCATACATATTTCCCTCATTTTACAGCACAGCATTGCTTTGGACAGTTGTGTCTTGCAAAGAAACATGTTGACTAACATATGTCCAAATATTCTAAAATAATAAAATATTTTGCATCTTTTCTCTAAAAATGTCATCCACCTTTCAAACTGAATCTAATCTCTGCTCTAATAAAAGTATTCTCTCATTAGCTGATGCTGTATGCTGTCCTTCAGAAATCATACCATAACTATTTGTCTAATAGTGATTCCATCCTACTGGTTTTCTTTTCTCACTTTTTTTCTATCATTCATTGTGGTAAAATGTTTTCAACTGTCACATCTTTCCTGCCTGTTTGACTACAGTACAGTTAATTTACACTGATTAGCATTTGAAAGCTGAAGCAAATGCACTCTATACATTTCACCATATACTTTTCAGTACCATTCCTAGTATATTATAGTAGGTAATTACAGGGGTACTTTTACTAAGGCAGTAAAACGTAAGTGCTGCAACCACAAATCTCATGCCATCTATAACCCTATATTTTGACAAATAGCTACTTTTCTATGTATGTATGTATGCATGCATGCATGTATGTATGTAACTCAATCTACATTTACATTCATGCAGTTTGAAAATAACATCCTCTTTGTGTGTTACTGACAGACTTGAAATTCTAAGCATTTTTGAATGTCTATAAATTTCAGATATGATACATATCTAATAATGCAGATTCTACTGACACAAAGTGTATTGTCTAGACAGCTAGACTGCATATCTCATGCCAGTGATAGAACAGTGTTCCCACTCAGTATGTCACCTCTGGTGATGCTCTCATTGCTATGCATTGATGATAAGCCCTACAGTGCTATACCCCAAACCTGAATGCATCAAATGAAAACAAGGACATGTTGTCTCAGTCCAAGGACAGGACTGCCATCACCTTGTCAAATGTCCGCAACAGTACACACAAGGTATGGTCAGTGTGTTGATGTCACATTTTAGGTCTATGCAAATGTCTGACATAATGTCTGTCTTTTGCACACAGTGCAGACTAGAGAAGCTGTGACTGCAGCTGAGCTACAAAATATAAGTATCATCTTGATTTTTTTTTGATTATTTTTACAGATTACTGTTTTTACAATTTAATATATATAAAGCACTTTGTCTATTCAGTATCTTCACAAATCCTTATCTGTTTAAAAACTTTCATTTGTCTCTGTAGTGCTTGCTGTCTTGTAGGCTATTTGGTGGCTTTGCAGTTGCCCGCCCCTACTGTGACACACCTCCCAGTCTAGTGTCATTAGCTCATTCTGCTTAATACAGAGAGAACATTTGATAAGGCCTTCTGTTCCTCCTTTTTCCCTTTCAAAAAGTAAAACAAAACTTTTTTTTTCTCTTTCGCCTGAACCTTCTTGTGTTCTGACAGTCCTTCTCAAACATTTTGGAAATATACAGTATATTTCAGAGCATTTGTTATAACTGTATTTGCTATAACTGATTTAAGTATTTTTTTCTGGTTTTTTTGATTATTTACTGCTTAGCGACTGCATTTTAGCCTGTTTATACAGCTCTGCATTCTATTTAAACTGTTTTTGTGTTGATTAACTGTTTTGCACTTAGTTGTTGCTTAATTTTACCTGTAGGCTAACACACTCAAGTGCGCTAGCCGCTTAAAAGCATTTATAGCATTTACTGTCTGTTTTTCCTCTGTTTTCTGCAAAAAAGAAAGAAAAAATCTTGTTTTCCCGCCTTACTGAACTAGAATAGTCCAGTCTTCAGAGTTTGCTGATCTCTGGGCTTTGTCTTGGTTCCTGGGCTATTCCATATCCTTATTTGGATAAAAGGAAGCGTCTTTGTTCACCAGTGGGAGTGGGGAGCACTGAGCGGCCTATTTGTCCCTAGAGGAGTGGTTTCCAGCCAGAAACTTGTAGTCTATTGGCCATTTTGGGTCAATTCCTAGCTCTTTTCAGCCACCTGTAATAAAGCCCGCTTTAGCACGCTTTTTTGCTTGTATTCAACTCAGCACAGCTCCTCGTGGTGTACTGCAGAGTTCTACAAGCAGCAGAGAGCAAAAGAGTGACTTTTTCCTGATTTAAGTATTTTTTTCTGGCTTTTTGATTATTTACTGATTAGCGACTGCTTTTTCGCCTGTTTATACAGCTCTGCATTCTATTTAAACTGTTTTTGTGTTGATTAACTGTTTTGCACTTTTAAAAAGTTAGTTGTTGCTTAATTTTACCTGTAGGCTAACACACTCAAGTGCGCTAGCCGCTTAAAAGCATTTATAGCATTTACTGTCTGTTTTTCCTCTGTTTTCTGCAAAAAAGAAAGAAAAAAAAAAAAAAAAAAAATCTTGTTTTCCCGCCTTACTGAACTAGAATAGTCCAGTCTTCAGAGTTTGCTGACCTCTGGGCTTTGTCTTGGTTCCTGTGCTATTCCATATCCTTATTTGGATAAAAGGAAGCATCTTTGTTCACCAGTGGGAGTGGGGATCACTGAGCGGCCTGTTTGTCCCTAGAGGAGTGGTTCCAGCCAGAAACTTGTAGTCTATTGGCCATTTTGGGTCAATTCCTAGCTCTTTTCAGCCCCTGTAATAAAGCCCGCTTTAGCGCTTTTCTTGTATTCAACTCAGCACAGCTCCTCGTGGTGTCCTGCAGAGTTCTACAAGCAGCAGAGAGCAAAAGAGTGACTTTTTCCTGATTTAAGTATTTTTTTCTGGCTTTTTGATTATTTACTGCTTAGCGACTGCATTTTCGCCTGTTTATACAGCTCTGCATTCTATTTAAACTGTTTTTGTGTTGATTAACTGTTTTGCACTTTTAAAAAGTTATTTGTTGCTTAATTTTACCTGTAGGCTAACACACTCAAGTGCGCTAGCCGTTTAAAAGCATTTATAGCATTTACTGTCTGTTTTTCCTCTGTTTTCTGTAAAAAAAAAAAATCTTGTTTTCCCACCTTACTGAACTAGAATAGTCCAGTCTTCAGAGTTTGCTGATCTCTGGGCTTTGGCTTGGTTCCTGTGCTATTCCATATCCTTATTTGGATAAAGGGAAGCTTCTTTGTTCACCAGTGGGAGTGGGGAGCACTGAGCAGCCTATTTGTCCCTAGAGCAGTGGTTCCAGCCAGAGACTTGTAGTCTATTGGCCATTTTGGGTCAATTCCTAGGTCTTTTCAACCCCCTGCTATAAAGCCCGCTTTAGCGCGCTTTGGCGTGATTTAGCGCGGAGTTGCCCATAGAGCACCATCAGGCAGCGAAAGTCTGCTCTTCAATTTTTCCCTTAGAACTTCTCTACTTGCAATCTAAACAGTCTATTCTCTATCTCAATAGCTCAGCACTTGCTCCTAAAGCATTTTTATATAGGTAAAGTACTTGTATACTAAACAAAGTACTACATTAGCCTAGAATCCCCTTGAGTACCCATTTCCCTATAGGTCCCTTCTGACTCAGTTACACAGCAAACTTTTTCACTTTTTCTAGCATGTCGAAGGGTCAGTTGCTAGCGTCCTCTCCTGTTCAGCTGGTGAATCTGGGCATCTTGAGGCAATGTTACAATTGCCTCATGTACACAGACAACCCACTCCTTCTCCCACAAAACACAAATACATGTGAGAGATGCAACTATATAGCCAAACTGGAGGCTGAGCTCTCTCAACTCAGGACTGGCAAGACCAGACAGGAGGAGAAGGAAACCACGCACACCACAAACCCAGTTTCACATAGAACTATCACAACTGCAAAACAAACACATAAACACACAAAGACATACTCGGAGGCACTGATCAAAAATCTACCAAAACTACAGAGGCCTCCAAAGCAGACACCCAAGCAACTGCCACCTCAAGACATAAGACATGCAACACATAGTTCTCATAGTCAGTGTGCTAAACAGTCACAGCCCTTAAGGCCAAACACAATGCCAGACACACTTGTTATAGGTGACTCCATAGTCAGACACACTGACGTCCCACTCACCAGACTGAACAAGGAAAAGATCACAGTTAGCTGCCTGTCAGGCGCTAGAATCCGCCACATAACACAAGCACTCAGGTCACTCCACAGCAAGTACAAGTATGACTCAGTCATTGTCCATGCCGGTGTGAACGACCTGAGACGTACCTCCCTGGACTACATGAAAAGAGACATAGAGGAGCTCTCAGATTATGTAGCCCAGGCCGGTATGACCCTGACCCTGAGCAGTATCCTACCCTCACCAAGAATGATGCCACAATACAGAGACAAAATGATCAGCTTTAATAATTGGCTTAATTACTGGTGTCATTCTAAGGGGATCCAATGTCTGTCTGCCTGGGATGACATGCTTGACAAGCCACGCTGCTTCAAGCAAGGGACGGCTTGCACCTGTCACCCTGGGCTTCCGGATATTGGCAAAGGCTCTTGCCACCCCATAGTGCCTTTTTAGGCAAGGCTCAAATGATAAACCTACCGCCCTATAAAACAAAAATGGAGAAAAACTAAGGGTAATACTGCTCAATGCCAGAAGTCTAAACCTCAAGATGCACGCCCTCGAAGCCCTCCTCAGTATGGAGAACATCGATGTTTGTGCTGTGACTGAAACCTGGTTCAAAGCTCCTGAGAGCACCCCAGCACTATCAGGTTATACCTCATATCATGCGTTCCGGCCCCAAAATCCGGACCAAACTACAAAAGGAGGGGGAGTATCCATATTCATAAAGGATACCCACACCTTCAGGTTAGTGGCAATGCACGAAGCATCGGAGACCATCCAGGTGCAATTAACCATAGGTAAAACTGCCCTACAGTTTGTAACATGCTACAGACCACCTTCTCAAACTCAGGAAACCCACACAGCCTTTTTGAAGACACTGGAGAGTATAAATGTCTCTCCAAACACCATCATATTGGGTGACTTCAACTACCCAAACATAGACTGGGAACATTACTCAAGCCCCAACACCCTAGCCCAAAGGTTCCTTGAGTTCATAAACTCAAATGCTATGGAACAACTAGTCACCATTCCCACAAGAGGAGAAAATATACTAGACCTGATCATCACAAACATGGGGACAAAATGCTCCACACCGAAGTATATCCCTCATTGGTGAGATCAGACCATAAATTAATCTAACTGGAGATCCACATCCCGCCCCACCCCAGCAAAAGACCACAGTGAAGAACTTCTCAAAAGCAAACTTCACACTTCTTAAGACTGGAGTGGTATCCTTCAAGGCCCCCGAGCCAGTGGAAACCACAACCCACGCTGCTGAAACCCTTACAAATGCCTTCTACGAGCACCTCCAGGAATGTATGGATCAAGCAATCCCTAATAAAATCAAGACCTTTTCCACCAAAGGCAGATGCCCGGTCTGGTGGACTCCAGCCATAAACAAACTCTACAACAAGAGGAGAAAGCTACTACATGACAGAGCAAAATCCCTAAATGGGAAGGCATCTCTGATCAATACTAGCAAAAAACTACGATCACTCATAAAATCATCCAAGGCCAACTTTGAGAGAAAAATCGCTAATGACACAAAAGACAATCATAAAGCCTTCTTTAGCTATGTTAGAAACCTGGGTGGAAACTCCCAGATATGCTCAGAATTAGTCCAAAATGATAAAAAATCACTGAACCCACAGACATTGCCAACATACTGGCAGACAGGTTCAGTGCAAATTTCTCCCTCCCTCCCCCCCAAAAGGAGAAATATCTATCCCACCAGAGTCTAGCCTCCCAAACATCTCAGACTCCCAGGTGAAAGCTGCTCTCTAAAGCAAAAACACAGCATCAATGGGACCGGACGGTGTCCCCGGCTGTGTGCTACGAACTCAATGAGGAACTAAACCCACACATAAGGCTGCTGTTTAATCTTAGCCTTACTACAGGATACGCACCCAAAGAATGGCGACGGCAACTGTGGTCCCACTCCACAAAGGCGGTGCTTCTACGGACCCTGGAAATTACCGCCCATAAGCTTGATGAACCTTGTCTGCAAAGCTATGGAGAGGATCATAATGGAACTCATAAATAAAGACATTGGGGACCTACAGACACTGGATCCTACCCAATTTGGCTTTGTCAAGGGCAGATCCTGCCTCTTGAACTTGGTTGACTTTTTCAAACAGTCACTAAGGCCATTGATGAGGGTAAGGCAGTTCACACAGCCTACCTTGACCTAGCAAAAGCATTCGACACAATACCCCACTCGGGCATCATAGAAAAGCTCACCAGCTTAGATGTAAACCCATATGTCACAAGATGGGTTGCAAACTGGCTCAAGGACAGAACACACAGGGTTAGAGTTGCTGGTGCCATGTCAGACTCTAAGCCAGTCACGAGCGGTGTCCCACAGGGCTCAGTCCTGGGCCCCCTCTTGTTCGGCATTTATTTTTCTGAAGTGCAGGCAAACATAGGGGAATTGTGGCTGACAAAATTTGCAGATGACTGCAAACTGGGCACCATAATTGACACTCCATCAGACACAGACATCCTCCAGAAAGGTCTCATAGAAATGGATAACTGGTGCCAGAGCCATGGCCTTAAGCTAAATGCCAAAAAAATGTATAGTCATACCCTTTGGGAAAAACAAGGTAACCCCTAATTACCACATAGGTGGTAATCCATTAAACATGGAAGAAGTTATCAGGGACCTGGGGACCCAAGTTGACAGTAACCTCTCTTTGACACTCACATTGCCAAAGTGGTTAGGAAGACCTTCTACATTGCCCACCTGATCATGAAGGGATTCACATCCAGATCAGGAGAGGTCATTGTACCCCTGTACTCTTCACTTATCAGACCAATGATTGAGTACAACGCCCCATTCGAATGTACCTTACCCGACACCTGCAGCAGTTGGAAAGACCCCAAAAGTTCCTCACCAAAAGGATAAAGGGGCTCAAACATATGTCATACGATGCCCGACTGAAGAAACTCCAGCTCTATTCAGTCGCATACCATCTGCTCAGAGGTGATCTGTGCCTGACATACAAGGCCATGTCCAACCCGGAATTAATGGACATGCTCCACCTCAAAAAATCCAAATCCACCAGAGCCATGAGAGCAAGAGACTTAAACCTCAACACGGATATAAATAGGACGTGCTGGAGGGACAGATTCATCACCCAGAGACTCCCTACACTATGGAACAGAATCCCAGTCCATGTGAGGCAGAGCCCCTCACTGACTCTGTTCAAGAGAAATCTTGACAAGCGGATGGGAGATCGTAGGTTTACCCCGGGAATCATCTCTGTATCACTGCTGGACAGAGGCACAGCAAACTAATGGGTATAGTATTCTCATCCTAAGGGGTGGTGAAAGCCACACACACTCTGGCTAGGCTTATAAATGCCCTAGGGCAGATAGCCTAGTATGAACCTATGAACCTATAATGCTGAGGGTCAGTTGAACATTAAAGGGTAATGTAGCCATAGTGACTTATTATGGAGTACAATAATATTACGCCAGGTAGTACAACATTCATACACTGTTTACATAGTTTTCTGTCATTTCACTTTCTCAATAATACAAACAGTTCTGCTGTTATCCTACAATGTGGAATTATACTTTTAGTACATCTGGGTGCTGACTAGCCTGCATCACATTACTGTACTGTCCTACTCTGTTATCCACACCCTCATTTGTGTAACTACCTCTAAATGTAATCAATAATGTGTTCTGAGCATATACATATTGCGCATAATACACAAACTCCACATATATAGCCAACCTGCTGGCAGGCAGGTTCAGTGAAAACTTCACCCCCTTTCCCCCATCAGTAAACCAGGACATCCCCAGCACCTGCACTCTCAAATGCAAAAAGTATGGTCTCCATGGGACCTGATAACATCCCTGGCTGCATCCTGCATGAACTCAGGCATGTGCTCTCAGCTCCATTAGACACCCTATTCAACCAAAGCCTGAGCACCAGCTTCATCCCAGGTGAATGGAGGATAGCAACTGTCATCACTCTACACAAAGGTGGAGCTTCCACTGACCCAGCCAATTATAGGCCCATCAGCCTAACTAGCCTGATCTGCAAGGCCATGAAACGAATGGACCTTATAAACAAGGACATTGGCAACTTCCAAAAGCTTGACCCGCACAGTTGTATTTTGTCAAAGGGAGATCATGCCTGTTAAATTTGGTTAACTTCTTTGAAACAGTCACCAAAGACATGGATGAGGGGAAGACGGTGCACAGCACCTACGTTGACCTCGCCAAAGCCTTTGACACTATTCCTCACTTGGGCATAATAGATAAACTCTCCCAGCTAGGCATCGACCTGTATGTTACCAGATGGGTAGCTAACTGGCTCATTGATACAACCAACTCAGTCAAAGTAGGGAAAGCCACCTCTAGTAGACCAGTAATAAGCAGTTTACCCCAGTGATCGGTCTTGGGGCCTCTTCTGATTGGGATATACTTTTCTGAGGTGCAAGCCAAAACCAGTGGTCCGTGGCTGACCAGGTTTGCAGATGACTGCAAGCTGGGTGCTGTCTTAAATTCCCCTAGTGATGTGAACATCCTCCAAGAGGGCCTTACCCAAAATAATGACTGCTGTCAGAAGTATGGCCTCAAACTGAATGCCAAGAAATGCATCATTATCCTCTTTGAAGAAAATGTCATCCCTACTAATTATCAGATTAATAATAATGTATTAAGCATGCAATCAGTTGTGAAGGACTTAGGCACACAGGTTGATAGCAACCTGACTTTTGACCATGACATTGCCTCTGTTATACGTAAGGCTTTCTATATGGCTCACCTCATAAATAAGGGTGTTTCATCCAGGAACAAGTTGGTCAAAACATCCCTGTACTCCTCCCTTATCAGACCCATTATCGAGTACAATGCCCCCTTTGGCATGTACCTTGACAAGCACATGCAGCAGTTTGAGAAACAACAGAGGTTCCTGACCAAGAAAATCCAGGGTCTCAAACACCTATCCTATACAGATAGTCTAAAACCCCTGTCCCTCTACTCAGTCTCATACAGACTGCTCAAAAGTGACCTGTGTCTGGCATACAAGGCCATTTCAGACCCAGCCTTGACGGAGTTCCTGCATACCCATAAGACAAACTCCACTCATGCAACTCAAAAGCAAGGCCTTAACCTGGTCTGTAACATTAATAGAACTTGTTGGCGGGATAGATTTGTGTCCCAAAGACCCCCCCCCATCTGTGGAATAGACTTCCACTCAATGTTAAGCAGAGTACCTCTCTAGCTCTCTTTAAAAGGAACCTGGATGACTGGATGGGAAACAGAAAATATACCCCTGGGATCCCAACTGTGTCCCTGCTGGGCAAGGGAAACAGGTGTTGACTTAGAGAAAACATGGGTGAAATTCTTAGCTAGACTTATAAATGCCTCTGGGCCAATAGCCTAGCATCAACCTATGATCATATGACCCTATAATAGAAAATTATATACATCTACAGTATATCCATCTATATATATATATATATATATATATATATATATATATATATATATATATATACATCTATATATATGTACACACACACACACACACACACACACACACACACACACACACACACAGAGAGTGACAAAGCAGATAGCACTGTTGTCTAACAGAGCAGGTTTGCTGGTTCGATTCTTGGCTAGGGGTGCTTTCTGTGCTGAGTCTGAAGAGTCAGTGTGCAGCATCTGCTTGCTTGGGTTTCCTCTTGGTGCTTCAATTTCCTCCCACATTCTAGAGATTTGTAGTAAGTCAATTGGACTTTAAATAGATTGCATATAAAAGTTAACATTAAATGAAAAGCTTTGAAGGAAATGACATGCACAAGGCTATACTATAAAAAAACTACAGTGATTTTGAATGAAAATAAGAGACGTCTTTCTTGATGCTAAGTTACCAGATATAACAAGCACTTTTTTTTTGCATATGGTGACAATAAGTGCATATGGGATACAATCACAGGAAAGGCTGGAATTTTCACAGCTTGTTTCTAACACCTTTGGAAGGAAAATTGTGATAATATATTATATAGCAGAAGTTGAGATTTGACTGAAATATTACATAGTGTTGTTGAGTTAGGCATTAATTTCAAATATCTATAATATGTAAATAGTGTATTCAATATGTGCATTTTTTGAAAATAGTTTCTGTACAAAAATAAAGAACCTCTGCACTCATTTGTTTCACAGGATCTTTATCATTCATCTAAGCTATGACCAGCTTTGGCAAATTGGCCATCTGTTTAATAATAATTAATCTAAAAGATGGCGTATCACGAATGCAGCACCCCAGTAATGGTGTACTGCTTTGTCAGTACTGGAAAACATATCCAAACACCTCACGTGAGAATAGAACCAACAGCCTTCTAGTCTAACATAAGTCAAAGCTGAGTGTGCAGTCTGCTGCTGAGCTAGTGACACTGAAAGTGACCATTTTCTGCATGCATATTTTCTTCCTGTATAATGTGAAATGTTTTTTATTTGCTTGGCTGATTGTTTGCTCCTTGAATGGGTAGGGGGATGGCCCAAATTATCTATTTTGGTAATTACAAGTACCAAAGTCCAAACAGATACAAGTAAGATAAAATCATTATAGAGAAACATCTTAATGGCATAGATTTGAACTTTCATAAACACATTATTCATAATATTATGACATTATTTGTGCAGGGGATGAGCCTTCCCTATACCATCTATGTGGGGAAGCTTACACAACCCCTTACCTATAAATGTAAAAACTTAGAAAAAACGTTGCAACTAAACATCCAAAATAGCAGTGAGAAAACAGGACGAGCAGTACTTTTCCTTTTCTTATTCGCTCAAACATACACTACTTCGTGTTTCTTCAGTAAGATTGATTTATTCCAAATGTTTGGAATAAATCAATCTTATTGAAGAAACACGAAGTAGTGTACATTTGAGCGAATAAGAAAAGGAAAGTACTGCTCGTCCTGTTTTCTCGCTGCTATTTTGGGTGTTTAAATGTAAAAACTTCTCAGCAAGCAAAAGGGAAACAGTTTGCCACACAAACTAACATTGCATGCTGACATTATAAGAATAGGAATCAAAGGAGTAAAACAGTAGCATCAGCGTATTAGGCACATGAAAATTATACCCAATCAGCTGGAGTTCACAGAAATGTAGGGATACACACAGGATATTCTGTGTTTATTATTATGGGAAAAATAGCATGGCTTGATTGCAAGTGAAATACCGGCTTTTAAAAGCCGGTATGACATTCATTCATTCAGGAGAGATCGTGATCTGCTGGTCGGAGGCTGTGAGGAGCTCTCAACTGTCCAGATTCTTGCCTCCTATAAAAAAATAGAGAAATACTATATTTATACATTAAAACTGCAGCAAACTGTTTTCTAACAACAGTTGCTGCAGTTAAAACCAAACACATAAATAGCTCTGTTGCTGAGGTTTGACTGCAAGTGAAATACCGGCTTTTAAAAGCCGGTATGACATTCAGGAGACATCGGATCGGCTGGTCCAGGGCTGTGAGCTCTCAGCTGTCCAGATTCTTGCCTCCTATAAAAAAATAGAAAAATAGCGTATTTAGACATTTAAACTGCAGCAAACTGTTTTCTACCAACAGTTGCTGCAGTTAAATGTAAAACCAAACACAGAAATAGCTCCGTTGCTGAGGTTTGACTGCAAGTGAAATATCGGCTTTTAAAAGCCGGTACGACGTTCTGGAGATCAGGATCGGCTGGTCCAGGGCTGTGAGCTCTCTCTCAACTGTCCATATTCTTGCCTCCTATAAAAAAAAAAAAAAAAATAGTACATTTAAACTGCAGCAAACTGTCTTCCAGCAACAGCTGCTGCAGTTAAGACCAGACAGAGAGAGCTACTGTACCGACGTTTGGCTGCAAGTGAAAACTGGCTTTTAAAAGCCGGTATTTCATTCAGGAGAGATCGGGATTGGCTGGTCCCGGGCTATGCAGACCTCCCAACTGTCCAGATTTTTGCAGACTATCCAGATTTTTAGCTCATATTTTTGGTCCGTTCTTCATTAATTTGGGGTTTTGATGACAAATCACCCAGGGCTGCAGCCAATAAATAATAAAGTATATTTTAATGACAGACATGACATGCTTCAGAAAAAAACACGCTATCACTAATCCTGTTATTCTAACAATGTTCTAAGTTTATTGGGTCCATGTTTCTCTGATTATTGTGCTATAATTACGAGGTATACTGTTGCCGCCCTTGCCTTGTCAGTGTGCTTTTTTACCATTGCCCTTGGATCAGTCTTCTAAAATGTAGGAACTAGAGAGACAGTCTTGCAGTTTACACAGGGAAAAAACTGCAATGAGAATAGGATATAAAGTGATTGCTGGGCAGGGACTTACTGTGATCTCACTAAAAAGGAGAATGCTAACAAGGTGGGTGGGATTGTTAGGACGTCATTACTGATGTCACAAACAGGGAGGTGATTAGCTTAGGGGGTGGTAGTGTTTTCAGCTTCGGTTCGAGGCAGAAGTGTGGTTTTTAGAAATGAGCCAGTGCCTCTAAGTACGAACTGCATACACCAAAACAGACCTGCAGTCTTGCGTGATTCCCATACTCACCCTCTGCAGCATGAGGATTCCTAGGATAGCGGAAGTTGAAAAAAATGTTGCTGTCACCATCATAATCACAGCAACGCCAATGTTTGTCTTCAGAGCAGTAAGTGCTAAAATCCAGCCACTGCAACAACAAAAAAAATTTAGTTCAGTTCTCACTTTCAAATAACTGATGCAGTTAGCAAAAATAGACTTTGATTTGAGAAAATTAAAAATAAGTTCACATTGAGGGCATAACATCCTAGTGGGCAGCTGACAGTCGCACTTGCTTTTCTATTTAATAGAGATAAAATATAAAGATTTGGGAAAACACTACACCATGCAGAAAGTGATGACAAGTGAAACAGCTTAGTCTGCAACTAATGAAGAACAATACATCTTTACTTGAACTACTGCCTCAGGCATTGCAAACATTTCAGTGTATTACCACTTACATGTGTTACCCATTATCGGAAAAGGGGTCAAACATAGCTAAATTACTTGTTCCATCCTTGCTCAATACTGCAAAAAAACCTACTTCAGCTGTTATCACCCTCTGCTTTATGCACCTTCACAAATGTTATACACCTTTGTACATAAAATGCATTTCTGCCCTGCTAAAGTAACCTAGCCATAATCTACCACTTGCTTTGTGTGCAAATCTCCTATAATCACTGTATGATTTTCCAAAACTTCTTCCTTGCACTGCAAAAAGATGAAAAACCTGTTCTTCCTCTGTCAGCTTCACCTGATGTACGAGGGATAAAGTCCTGACTAGAACTTAGGTGATCACACTTTGATTAGTAGCTCAGGCTTCTATTGGAGCTGGTGTTGGGGGTGATGGGGCAGTCCAAGTAGAAACGATGCTACAATCCCCTCAGAGGAGGGAAGGAAGACAACCTGGGTGTGCATATATCTCCCCATGCTGCATTCATGCAGCTGCTTTCCAAGAAAAGATGTACAAGAATGGGACTTGCATCAGAAAGACATAAAGGCCCCATCATCTGCCAAGGGGTGGGGTTAAAGATAAATAATAATTCTTGTTGGGATGGTGGCAAGGGCACAATCCATCCCATGGCTGTCAGGATGATTGCCCCTCCCCCAGATAAGTGTCATCATCTTGCTGGAGATACCCAGACTTAGCCTGATTCAAGAGGCTAGACTGTCAACAAGCAAGGGAGTGAAAAGAACAAAAAAGACAAATATGCAAAAAAGGTTATTTTTTTGTCCAGTCAGTGTACATATATATATATATATATATATATATATATATATATATATATATATATATATATATACACACACACACACACACACACACACACACACACACACACACACACACACACACACACACACACACTCTGTACAAGATGAAGAGCTAGACTTAATGATAAGCAAGGTAAGGGGTGGTCTGGAGTGCAGGATAGTTATGGGCGCATGTTTCCTTCAGGCAGATGGAAAAGCATTAAGATACTCTTCTATAAGTGAGCTGCTGACACTGTCAGGGTTGCATAAGGCCCCACAGATGCAGATGGGGATGCACACTGCTATCTAGAAATTGCATTTTTTAATGTATGTATTCCGTCTGTATCCATGGTTAGGAGATATGAAATAACTGCTACTTTCTTCACCACAGTTGTTTACTTTTTCAGCTTTTGATGAAATTGGGTTCATAAACTGTCTAATTTAAGATATGTCCCAGGACAATAGACAGTACATTATTTGTCTGAATCATAAAACTAATCCACCAAAACCATAATACGCTATTACTGGCAAAGTTGATATAGGGCTTGAGGCAGAGCAAAAACCAGAAATAAATGAATAAACAAAGTAAAATCTTCTAAAAATAAAGTCAAAGGAGAAATGGAGGTATGAATGGAGGAAATCTTGTGATGGAATAATGCCATATGGCATGTTAGTGCCTCTCCAGCCCAAAGGAAACTTGCATGTTTCTCAAGAACCTAGGTTACTAGTGCTAGAACTTGAAATTGTCCTTTCTATCTTTTATTGGGCCTTTTACTTTTACATTTTTGCAAGTAAATATATTTTGTTACATTTTCTAGCCACACACTACAGCTGCGAAGCTAGCAGCAAGAGTCTATGTGTGACAAAACGTTACAAATGACACATTAAGGTGGTACACAGAGGGTGTTTTTCCCACTAAAATATTCACCCCACTAACTCATCCCTAACCGAAGTAAGGCAAGTCAGTATGCTAATCCAGCTCAGTGCTTGAATAGTTATCCAGAAGCAACATTCTATGTTATGTAAACATATATGAAGCCTCACAAACACTCAAGCTGGAATACAAACTGTAGACCAGATTGACAGCACCGCTTGAAGAAAGTCTGTCTAGAACCAGCTGTATCCAACACATAGTTAAACATTACAATGAATGTCTCCTGAGAAAATGCAAACAGAACACACTTCTTTTCTAAGCCAGAAGGAGTTGTGAGGTTTCCTGGTGCCAAAATAATATGACATGGACACAGTAAAGATGTTATGAAACACTTTCATCATTAATATATGCTGAGGTCATCACAACATTCAACCCCTGAACATGAAATGATTTCAGTGATCCAAAAGAAGATACAAACAAATTTCAAAGCAAAAGAAAGTGATTCAGTTTTGCAGGATGAACAGCACGTGTATCATATGAGCCTCACTCACTTGTTTCTCTTCATAGGTTCATAGGTAGGTACTAGGCTATCGGCCATAGGGCCTATACAAGCCTAGCCAAAAAGGTACCCTGACTTTTGCCACCCAAGAAAATTATTCTCCTGCGCCCCTGTCGAGCAGAGCCACAGAGGTGATCCCTGGGGTGAATTTCCTATTTCCCATCCAGTAATCAATATTTTTCTTGAACAGTGCTAATGAGGATCTTTGTTTGATATAGATAGGTAGTTTGTTCCAGAGTATGGGAAGACTCTGTGTACAGGAATCTATCCCTCCAGCATGTTCTGTTTATTGTGGTGACAAGGTTTAGGTCGCTAAAGCGTGTAGCTCGGAGGGACTGGGATTTCTTTAAGTGGAGCAAGTCCAACAGCTCTGGGTTTGACATAGCTTTGTATGTTAGGCAGAGATCACATCTGAGTAGGTGATATGCAACGGAGTAAAGCTGGAGTTTTTTGAGATGGTCTGCGTAGGGCATCTGTTTGAAGCTGGTAATCCTCTTTGTTAGGCTCTTTGTGAGGCATTTCTGCGGCCTTTCCAAATGTTGTAGATGTCTTGTGAGATACATACCAAAAGGGGCACTGTTCTCTATAATGGGTCTGAGTGACAAGTAGAGGGGAACAATGACCTCTTTTTTCCTGGATGAGAAACCTTTTGTGATGAGGTATGCCACGTAGAAGGATTTCCTGACTACTGTGGTGATATGATTATCAAAGGAGAGACTACTGTCCACCTGTGTCCAAAAGTCTCTCATCACACTTTTGGTGTTAAGTAGACTAACACCTATGTGGCAGCTCATGGGTGCAGAGTTTTTACCAAAGGGGATGACAATGCACTTCTTGGCATTGAGCTTGAGGCCATGACTTTGACACCAGGCATCTGTCTTAGTGACGCCCTTTTGTAAGATGTCCACATCATTAGGAGTTTCAATTATGGCTCCTAGTTAGTAGTCATCTGCGAACTTCATTAGCCAAAGACCTTCTGTGTTAGCCTGTACTTCAGAAAAGTAGATACCAAAATGTATGGATTCTTGGTAGCTCACAAAAACATTCAAAGGGCGACAATACTATAAAATGAAATCACTGAAAGTCACATTCAGAGCTCCCTGCACCCTACAAACGTATATATACCAACTCCACAGTTGCACAACAGTGGAGAAAAGTGCAAACTCCACTATCTTTGAAAATGGTTTTAACAGAGACTATTTTGTGTCATCAGTACTCTACCTACCCATTTACCTATCTGTCTGTCTGCCTATCTATCTATCTAAATCGATCTGTTTACTGGGAAAGTCTGAGTGGGATAAAACCCTTTTCAGTGAAGGCCCAGGGAGAAAAGCTCCACATTTAACACCAGTTTTGACATATACAAACAGTTACATTATATCAGACGGAATAAAAATATAGGTGAGTGTATGTACATGAGAGAAAAATCTTTACAACAGCTTACATAAATGTCATTTAGAAATAGAGCATGTGCATAGCTTGCATAGGTATATGCAGTTTTGATCATTCATTAGAAACAGACACAGGCTTGTATACAGTACAGACAGATGTAACATTGTAAAAAATACTGTAACATTACTTGCAATTTCTAGCAATTGAAATAATGAAACGAAGAAGCAGTTTAACTATGTAACTATTAGAAAGTGGAAAGGTGGTTGATAATGTATTATAGAATGATATGTTAGTAGTAGAACAATTCTGAATGCATCTTTACATTTAAGATTGAGAAAAAATAAATAGGAAACTGAGAAAAAATTTGCTGGAAGTCCCTCTGTACACTTATGTGCCTGAAATATGCACACTAATGTTCCACATTCATACCATATACTGCGTGCCTCTTTCAAGTTAATAGGAATAAAGATTGAACAAGAACAGTGGGTCTGATTATATTATAGATAAGCCTTCCACCAAGGTAAGTCACTTACACTGTGAGCAAGTCTTTTGGAATCAGACTCACACTAAAAGAGTCTTTTTTTTGGAATTTACAAAGGGCAAGCTTAGCCTCCAGGTAAACAAGCAGATACACCACGTCTCTGTCTGCTAAAAGTAAATTCTAAGCCAAGAACAGACTACATCTTGGCATATATAAGCAGGCTATCATGGTACAGTAGCACCCAGTACAATAGTATGTCCTGCAGGTGACCAATGGCTTCCTGTAACTCCATAAATCCTTAGCCCAAAGCCATGGGGGGCTAGTGCTAGTTTATGCACACTGTAGCAATTCAAAGCCAAGCAAAGGGATATGTACCTCTACACTTTCTTCACAACATACACTGCTAAATTATCCTAACCAACTTTAAAAGGCTGTCTAAAGCTGAACATCAGACTTTAAATAGTGAAGGCCATTCAATGAAATGCTGTTATGGAGCCAGTAGAGGATACTATTCGAACTACTTACCTTGTCGCCAAATACTACAATCAACGGACAACTACCATTCAAGTAGCAACATGATACTGTGGCTTGCCAGCTAGGTAACAAACAGGTAGAGCTGTTGCCACTGGAAAGTCAAAATGGGGGGTACTATGTGAAAGAAGGGGATGGAAGACACACACCTGCATACACAAGGCAAAAGTGGTCAGCTGCATCATATGTTCATCATAAGTTCAGAGGTGTGTACTAGGCTAATGGCCCTGGAGCCTTTACAAGCCTAGCCCATAGAAGTGCCCTGGCATCATGCTGCCTGACATTAGTTCAAGTGCCTCTATCAAGAAGAGCCACTGGAGTGATCCATGGGGTGAACTTTCTATTACCCATCCACTCATCAAGATTTCTCTTGAAGAGGGACAGCAAGGTGCTCTGCTTGACATGTATGGGAAGTCTATTCAACAGCATGGGCAGTCTCTGGATGAGGAACCTGTCCATCCAGCATGTTCTGTTGATTGTGGTAATGAGGCTGAGGTCTCTGGAGCGTGTGGTGCGGAGGGATTGGGATTTCTTTAGATGTAGCATTTCTAACAGAGCTGGGTCAGACATGGCTTTGGAAGTCAAGCAGAGATTGCCTCTAAGTAGGCGACATGAGACAGAGAATAGCTGGATTCTTTTGAGTCTGTCCATGTAGGACATGTATTTTAATGCCTAGGATCCTCTTCATGAGGTACTTCTGTTGCCTCTACAGCTGTTGCAGGTGTCTAGTGAGGTACATGCCAAATGGGGCATTATACTCGATGACTGGTCTAATCAGGGAAGAGGTGAGACAGACGATGACCTCTTTCCTCCTGGATGCAAAACCCTTGGTAGTGAGATGTGCCACACAAAAGGACTTTCTGACCACAGTGGCAATGTGATGGATGAAGGAGAGGTTGCTGTCAACCTGTGTCCCCAGATCTCTTATAATGCATTCAGTGTTCAGTGGGCTCCCAATGATGTGGTAATTAATGGGAACTGAGTTTTTACCAAAGGGGATGACAATGCATTTTTTGGCATTAAGCTTAAGGCCATGGTTTCAACACCAGTCACTGGTCACAGTGAGGCCTTTCTGTACGATCACTGCATCACTTGGGGAGTTAATAATGGCTCCCAGCTTGCAGTCATCTGTGAACTTGGTCAGCCAGAGTCCCTTTGTGTTGGCCTGGACTTCTGAGAAGTAGACATCGAATGGGAGAGGATCCAGGACTGATCCCTGTGGGACTCCACTCATGACTGGTTGGCAGTCTGACTTGAAGTTCACTAATTTTACACTGTGTTCTATCTGTGAGCCAATTTCTAATCCACCTAGTGATATAGGGGTTGATGCCTAGTTTGGCGAGTTTGTCAATAATTCCCCAGTGAAGAATGGTATCAAAGGCCTTGGCCAGATTGAGGTAGGCTGTATGCACTACCTTACCTTCATCCACAGCTCTGACTGACTCAAAGAAGTCAACCAGGTTGAGCAGGGATGATCTCCCTTTCACAAAGCCAAACTGTGTGGGGTCCAGAGTTTGGAAATTTCCTATTCTTTGTTAATCAGGTCCATGAGGATGTGTTCCACAGCTTTACATATCAGACTCATCAGGCTAATGAGGCGATAATTCCCAGGGTCTGTAGTTGCCACCCCTATATGGACAGGGATGACTGTGGCAGTGCGCCATTCGGTAGGGGCAAAGCCTGAGGTGAGGCTGTGACTGAACAGGGCACACAGATTGGGTGCCAGTTTGCTTTGTAGTTCATGGAGAACACAGCTAGGGATAACATCGGGTCCCATGGAAGCTGTATTCCTGGCCTTGGATAATGCAGCTTTAACCTGTGCTGCAGTAATGCTGGGTGCCTGGCATTCATCCGGTACTGTGATTGGTCCTTTAGGGGGGAGAGAGGGGAAAGTCGGCACTGAATCTGTCGGCCAGGATGTTGGCAATATCTGCTGGCTTAGTATAGGAGGTACCATTGTGCAGTAACTCAGAACAAATCTGGGTACTGCCGTGGAGGTTCTTGATATAACTACAGAAGGCTTTGTGATTGTTTTTAGTGTCTGCCACAATTCTGCCTTCATAGCTGGCTTTAGAGGAATTGATGAGGGATATCAACTTTTTGTTGAGGCTAATAAGGGAGTTTTTCCAGTCTTGAAACTTCACCTTTTTCTGCAACAGTTTATTCCTTCTGTTGTGGCAGGGGACCACCAGATTGGTGGTTATTTCTGGTGTTCCAAGTCAAATTTGTTATACTAAAAAGGATAGCATGGAAGTGATTCATCTTCAAGTCCTGGTAACGTGTTGCAGCAACATGCATGAAGCATTACTCCCCAGTTGTATACCATTTAGATGCCCACTCCCCATTCTGGATCTGCTACATGTGAATCAATTATGATAGCACACAACAACTAGATTGTATCAACTGCTATTTCAAAGCATCCACTAACTAAAATAGCACTTGTTAAGCCTCAAGAGATGCCAAAATCATCTTTCTTGAGTCTCACACACTCCCACAGATGTGAAGATACTCTGCAGCATTCATACTAAATATTTCAGCCCTGAAATGCTACATTTGGGGAAAAGAGGAAATTCTCGTTATATACATTACATTTTGAGCAGGTGCGTGTGATGACTCTGGCTTGGTCACACACTTCTGCAATCAATCTTATGTCTGCGTTAACACACACATTTCTGTTTGCTAAATGCCAGCAAACTCACTAACCCAGCAACCCAGCAGAGGTTAACTGCTGTGCAAAGTGTGGCATTGTTAGCATACCTTTATAGAGCTTATGTGCACTGCTGCTACCCTGCCATACATTTTGGCTGCTTTTAACTACTTTATATTTTAACCTTCAAAACAGGTGCCCTCAATGATGGTCCTTAACTAGCCAGGTTCTGTTCTGAGTTCACTAAGACCCTTAACAACTATGCATTCCTTCTTATTATAACTTTGTGTTAACAGCCAATGCCTCAAAGTCTGGGTGGTCACAGCGAAGGAATTGTATCCTAGGTGGCATGCAGAAGAGCTATTAAAACACTAAAATTCTACAGATGTTAAGCCTGCAGCATAGTAAATATATTATGACTAATGTTACTATGACATGATTTATTTACTTATTTATATATATATACATATATATATATACGTATATATATATATATATATATATATATATATATATATATATATATATATATATATATATATATATATATATATATATATATATATATATATGTGTGTGGTAAAAGCACTGGATCACAGTCCTTTTCAGCAATAACCTAGTCCACAGTCCAATACTACAAACAAGGAAACATACATAAAGCATAACTTCAATCAATTATAAAAACAGCTATAATAACAGAATATTTACAGTGTTAGACTTTGAAGATTAACTACAGTATTCTATAAACATAAATTCATATATTCACACTGAAATAAACCAGTTTACAGAAATAATCATTGACAATGATGGAGACCACATTTACTGGGACAGACAGGTAAAATGTTCCATGTTAAAAGAAAATGTTAGATTTGTCCAGTGCCATTATATTGCTTTAGAGACGGTCACCCTGGGAGGAAAGTGTTAGGGGGGACAATTGGGTCTTCATTACATTACCAGCATTAAGAAATTAATGCTGGTAGTGCATTTGTGGTCTGAATTGGGGGTCTTCATTACATTACCAGCATTGAGAAATGAATGCTGGTAGTGCATTTGTGGTCTGAACTGAAGTGCGTTATTGCTCTTGTGTGGCATAAACTGTAGCACATGCTGCATTTCGCTACAATTTAAAACTAAAGATGATGTTTTGTTGTGCCTGAAAGAACACAGATTAAAACAAAATGACCTGGCTGTCTCCTGGTACTGAAGAGTTGAAGAAGGGTTTGACACCAGATGGAAGGAGATACCCTCTGTAACACTATAATAGCTTTATAATGTATACAGAGTATAAGTAACAAGGTAAGGAAAAGTGAATGTGCTGAGCCTGTAATAGGGCAAGCCAATAACAGGATCTCCTAAGAGGGTTGCTTCGTCGTCAGTTTTGGGCCTCGGTTGTCTATCTTTTTCTTTTTCTTTGCGTTTTTTTGTGAACTCCGGTAGTCAGATGGCTATCCGACGACATTTCTGGATAATTAAACCTGCGTCCAAAATAGTTTAATGCAAAATCATACCGACGCTTAATAGTGCATTGGTTAAATCTAGCACAAAACCGACAACCTGAAACATTATGGTCAGGGCCTAGGCAAGGAATACAGTAAGAATGAAAGTCCTTATGAGGTATTTGCTTTCCACAAGAAATACAATTATTAACTTTTTCTGACATCGGTCTGGAGCAAGAAAAATGTTTCCCCAATGGGGTACTTAGCTTTAATGAAGACTTCGGATCTGAAATTTGAACATGAAAATCTCAGGAGTCGGCCGACCGGCACTTGCGAACTGATTCTGCTTCGGGCACCGCGCGGCAAGAAAGACTAAAGAAAATGGCGTCGGCTGCATCTTTTATACCCCTGACGTCAAGGAAGGGGCAATAGCAACCGACGCAGGACCCAAGACTTTGGAATTAAGGCCGACTGAGGGCAACCTGCCAGCAGGATTACCCAAATGTAATGACTGCAACAGTGAAACACGAAGAACATCAAGGTAAGGAAAAGTGAATGTACTGAGCTTGTAATAGGGCAAGCCAACAACAGGATCTCCCAAGAGGGTTAGCAGGTGTTCCCTTGACTACTTTCAGATCCAGGTTACACTCATAGTGTCAGTCTCTTACAGTACTGCCACAATTTACAATTACCTGTTTGCCAGTTCTGCTGGTGTCTATGGATTTCTAAGATGACCAGACAGCTATTTTGTGACCTAAGGCAACAGGATTAGTTAGTCTTGTATATAAGGATGTTAGTTTAAAATTGAAAGAACATACACAGCTCACCCACTGTTAAGGAGCAAGTTGGCCCGTTCAAGTGAGACAAAGTGATGCTTTCTTAGGCAGGCCAGTTCAATAAGCCTTCAAATCTTACTGATGTGAATCTGTCAGCTTCTCTGGTTTTACTGAGAGGCAGCGTTTAGCAGTATGATCAAACTTTTATCTGGAGGAGGTTTTACATCTGTTGACTGGGTTACTCCAACTAAGATTATGGCCTATTTTCAGGAGAGACCTTAGGTGATATTTATACAAGCAGGACATTTTCGAAGGTCACTAGAGGAAATTTCCCTGCTTCTTCTGGAATAACTGAAGAAGGTTTCATGGCAGCAGGAGATGGTGAGACTGTCAAGAGAAAGAATATTGATTCAAAGGCTATGACTTTTTTGCTTGGTGGTTTATTTATACAGCAAATGTTGGGAGTTAGATGCTCCTTCTGAGTGCAGTCAACATTCATGGTCTAATACCGAGGAATAAACATATAAAGGTGCTGATAAGGCTGATGCCCCACATTTTTCTGAATACATTAGTTCTGCATCTCAGCACTAGTCCCAGAGAAATTAGTGTTCTGACCCAGACTGTGTTAAGGTGTACTGAGCCACTACTGCATGAGTTCCATTGGGAAGGGGCACACTGGTTCACAATAATGCTGCAGAGGATATTAAGGAAACTCATTGTGTTTCATTCTCAAAGGTCATAGAAAGTTATTTGCAGAGCCTGCTAATGCAAATCCTGGGCTGCTCTGGCTAGAGGTTGCTTTTGCACATTTGTTTACTGCAGAGGTCCCGTGGGCTGCTATGCTTTTGTTGAACAATACTGTGGTACCTTAAAGAATATATTCAAGACTAAACTTTCTATGTATTACAAGTTTCTCAACCCTGCAAAAAATCAAGAACAGATGGGGGATTTGGACTGCAAGTCTGGGAGGGCTTTACTGATGTCTTTGCTGAATAGAGCTAGTTAAACCATTTTGACAATTAGCTTTTTGTTAGCAGCTGTTGTTTTGTTTGGGGATATGCTGGTTGGCTACAAAAAACGTTTCAGGTGGGCAGCTGGATCATTTTAAAACAGAATGTGATCGTTCAATGCAGGACTAGTGCTGCATTTTGGGGGCCCTCAGCAAGTTGCAAGTTGGTGGCCCGCTGGTCACTTCTAATCTAAGTATCATCTTGCCACTGCCACCCCTCCTAAGCAACATTTTAGTTCATGCTGCAGAGTTTTAGTAGTAGACTGAATTTTAAGACCTGTGTATCACAGCAAGTTGGGTCCATTTCACAGAGGGACATTTGACAGTGAGTGGCATTTAGTTTCAGTGATGCTACATTACAAAAACTCTATGTATAGGGCTGGTCTTAGGTAAAATGGAGTCCTAGGTAAAGGGATACATGGTGCCCTCCACTGCCTATTGTTTCAACCCCTGTATACCTCCTCCAATGCTTCCTCCATTCCCCATCCTTTGCTCCCCACTTCATACACATTATTTTAACTTCCCTTTTCTCATATTCTCATATTTTGACTTACCCTTCAACTTTTTCAAGATGGCTTGGCTTTTTATATGCTCTGAAGCACATTTTAATTTTTAAAAGCCTTTTCATCCAATGTCAGCTTGAAGAAAATTTATGATTAAGTAAAGAAATTCAGTGTTGCTATTCAACTTTACTTTTCCTTACAAACTTTCAGAAGACCTTACTTCGCCTAGACAGAAAAGTAATAACTGTGTAGGAAAACTGTTCAATTAAGCTGCACCTTTGAGGGCTGTCAGAACCCCAGAAGCATTAAGGATAGGGATACAGATGCTCTGAGGTGCCTTTTAGACCATTTTCACAGCCTTTTGATCCAGTGGTGGCTGAACAAAAATAATTAGTCAGAAAAGAATTTCTGTCTTCTTTTTCTTGAGGAAGACACACATTGTGCCCAAGACTTCAACTTCAAAGCTGACAGAAGAGTAGTTCACAGTAAACAACACAAATGTTTCAGACGATACATAAATGCTGCCTGCTTCCCTACCCACCTCCAATAAATGGAAGATAGTCACTGTTTGCACATCCTTCTGACATCAGAATGGGATGAAAGCATAGGTTTAAATGTCTGCAGTCCTGTATTCCAAGTGACTGCTGTTATACATATAGGTTCTATAGGTTCATAAGAGATTACTAGGCTAATGGCACAAGAGCTTTTACAAGCCTAGCCAATAATAGCCAGGATATGACATTATTATAACTTAATTGCACAGATGAGGGATGGGGTAGTAACAGGGTACTGGGTCTTTGGGTGTTGGAGCCCTGAGTCATTTTACAGACTGCCTCTGTCCATAAGGGATATAAGCAGTACCCTGGGATAGGTTACAGCTCCCCATCAATTTATCCAAATTCTTTTTGAAGAGAGTGAGGGACAGGTTTTATTTTATGAAGAAGGGAAGTTTATTCCATAGACGAGGCAACCTTTGGGATACAAATCTTGTCTCTCCAGAAAGTTCTGTTAGTGTCACAAATAAGGTTCAGGTCCATGGAAAGCATTAACCCTCATATAATTTTTCTTGCAAATATGTAACATTTCCATCAGGGTTGGATCAGATACTGCCTTGCAGGTCAGGCATAAGTCACCTCCCAATAAAAAAGGAATAGGGCCTTTAGTCACTCAGCATAAGACATGTTTCTTACTCTTTTTTAGTGAGAAACCTCTGGGGCTGATCCAATTGGTGTAAGTGTCTGGTTAGGCACAAACAGAAAGGAGCATTGTACTCAATTATGGGCCTGCTGTGGGCCTAATACAATGGCACTATGACTTCCTTTTAGACCTTGATGCCATGCCTTTTCTTATAAGTTAGGTCACACAGAAGGATTGCCTCACTATCGTAGCCACCCAATGGTCAAAGTTTAGGTTACTATCTGTGTTTCTAGGTCTCTCACCACTGACTCCACTTTTAGGGGTGTGCTATCAATATTATAATTTGCAAGGATATCTGATTTACCAAAGGGTATGATTATGCATTTTTTAGCATTTACTCTCAAACCACAGTTTTGGCACCAGTCGTTTGTCATTTTTAGGCCTGTCTGTAGAATATCAACATCATTGGGGATTCAGTGATTGCTCCCAACTTACAGTCATTGGTGACCTTGGTAAGCCAGAGAACTACAACACTGGCCTTCACTTCAAAGAAGTTTATACCAAACACGAGGGGTCCCAACACTGAGCACTGTGGGACACCGCTAGTAACAGGTTCCTTATTGGAAGTGGATTCACCTATAGGGACAATGTGTGTCCTGTCAGTGAGCCAGTTTGCTATCCATCTGACAATGTAGGGGTTTATACCTAACTCAGTGAGTTTATCTATGACCCCCGTGTGTGGGGATTGTGTCAAAACATTTTGCTAGGTCTACATCAGTAGTGTGTACCGTTTTATCCTCATCCGTGCCCCTGATGACTTTCTCAAAGTCGTCAATCAGACTAAGCAGGCAACACCTCTCTTGGACAAAGCCAAACTGGGTCTGATCCAGTGTTTGGAGAGGTCCTATGTCATTACTGATCAGGTCCATGATAATTCTCTCCATGGCCTTGCAGATATGACTTTGTCAAGCTTATGGGTCTGTAGTTTCTTGGGTGTGTTGCTGGGCCCACCCTTGTGCAGAGGGACGGCTGTTGAAGTCCTCCATTCCTCTGAGACAAAACCCATCTGGAGGTTGTGGTTAGAAGGTTTTTAGTGGCCCTGAGAGACTCATTTTTAAGCTTTTTAAGAAGCAGCCTGGAATGTTACCAGGACCCATGGAGGCTATGTTTATGGCTTTAGCAAGCACAGTAAAGACCTGTTCCCTTGTAATGACGGGTAGGGGATGGTTGCTGGTATTTCTTTGTGTGTGGTATGAGGTGATGTGTAAGAGCTGTCATTCATGATTATCTCGGTACACTGCCAAGAATTTCCCCTGAGGTTACGAACACAATTTAAAAAAGCCTTATGGTTATCTTTCACCTCAGAGAAGATCTTTGCCTCACAGTTTGCTTTGCAGATTTGACCATCTCTCTAATTTGTTTAGACTGATAAATGTCTTTTTGCACTATTTTGTCTGTTCCTTCTTGGGTTTGGAGACAATTTTTTCCCACTTGTTGAATAGCCGATTTATGCTATGGGTCCACCAGGGTGACTTATTTTTGCCAGGTTTGACTCGGACAGGTATTGCCTCCTCTATGCAGCTATGAATGTGGTTGTACAGTCCTTTTGTGTAGAGCCTCTAGGCCTCGGTGTCATTCAGGTTCAGACAGGCCTGGCAGTTTAATAAGCTGTAACTTAGTTTGATGTAACTGGCCGTAGCAAAGTTCTTAACAGGTTTGGAGTTTGATGGGGGTTCTAGGTTAATTTTAATACTAAAGGAGTTCATTTTCTGGTGAAATCTTGCCAAGGAGTTAATGCACGGGTGGGAGGGAGAAGCATCCCCCATGTCCATGAGTACTAGGTCTAGGATATTTGCACCTCTAGTTGGGGAGCTACCTAGTTGCTCCAGGGTGTTTACATTGAAAAAGTCCAAAACTCTCTGAGCAAGTGAATTATGGGTCGTATAAGTCTCTCAGTTTATGGAGGGGTAGTTGAAGTCACCCATAAGTAAGGTGTTAGGCTGAATGTTAACAGATTCCACTAGCTTTAGGTAGGAGGTGTGGTTTTCCAGACTAATGCTAGGGGATCTGTAGCTAGCAAGGATATGGATGGGGGGGGTCGTACCTATGGTTAGTTGGGCAAGAAGCATCCAAACGAGTCAGGTCATTGGACAAGTCTAGCAGTGTACTTATCCTTTATAAACACTGAGAAAACTCCTCCCTCTGTTTTATCTTGAGCTGAGGGTGACTGAAATATACAAAAGGCATTGTAGCCTTTGATAGCTGGGGTGCTTTCCATGGTTCTGATCCATGTTTCTGTGACTGCACGTATGTCTGCATTCTCCAGGGTGGGAAGTGCTTCCAGGGAGTGCATTTTTTTGGGTTTATATCAGTCCGTCGAAACGGCTGAATATAGAATACCAAATGTTCGAACTGTAAAGTTTGAACACTGGTAATCGTGAAGCCGCGACCCACCCAATTCTTTCCCAGGGAAAGAATTTGGTGGGCCATTCATAGGTTCATAGGTTGGTACTAGGCTATCAGCCCTAGGGCCTATACAAGCCTAGCCATAACAATTCCCTGGCTATTTCTTCCCACATTATTTACTTTCCTGGACCCCTGTCAAGCAGGGCGACTGACGTGATCCCTGGGGTGAATTTCCTTTCTCCCATCCAATCGTCAAGGTTCCTCTTGAAGAGGTCCAAAGAGGCACTCTGCTTGACATGTATGGGCAATTTATTCCAGAGTCTGGGGAGTCTCTGGGTCAGGAACCTATCCCTCCAGCATGTTTTGTTTATTGTGATGACAAGGTTTAGATCCCTGGAGCATGTAGCTCTGAGAGATTGGGATTTCTTTAAGTGTAGCATGTCCAACAGCTCTGGGTTTGACATGGCCTTGTATGTTAAGCAGAGATCGCCTCTGAGCAGACGATATGTGACAGAGTACAGCTGGAGTTTTTTAAGGCGGTCAGCGTAGGGCATCTGCTTTAAGCCTGTAATTCTTTTAGTGAGGTATTTCTGAGGCCTAAAGGTTTTTCTTTAGCCCTACTAGTGGACTGACTCTGTCATAGGTTCATAGTTCAGTACTAAGCTAACTGCCCTTGTGAGCCATTTTAAGCCTAGCCAATTATCCCTTGTGAGACTCAAACCCTGCACCTTGTGTTTGTAAGGCAAACACCTTAGCCATTAAGCCATCCTCCCCACGTTTCTGTGGCTTTGCTAGTATCAGGACTGTGGTAGGAAGTTACGAGTCGGGTTCAGGTAAGTGTGCGATTGTGTGGATGTTAGGGTTAGGTCGCAGGTTAGGTGAGTTAGGTTTAAGGTGCGGATGAGGTGGGTGTGCGATAGTGAAAGACTTTAGGGTTAGGGCGGGATAGGTGAGATAGGGTTAGGGCATGGGACAGGCGAGTGTGCGATAGTGACGAACATTAGGGTTAGAGTTTGAGTTAAGGTAAGTGGATAGGTAGTAGTGTATGTACAGTTTAGTGTAGGGTTAGATGTAGGATTTTGAGTGTATGTGTGTGGATTGATGTTGTTTTGGTGTGTTTGTGTTGTGTGTGTTTTTTGGAACAGCGATTTTTTTTTCCTGGGAAAAGAATCGCTGTTTTAAGACTTCAATGTTTTTGCAGTTTGTGGTTTGAAGTTCGAACATATGGTGTTCGAACTTCAGACGTTTCGATGAACTGATATAGACCCCTTTTTTTTTATTTAAACTCCTACTGTTGAGCAGCAATACCTTTAGGTAGTCATGAGTGACTTTTTATGTTTAACAACTTGGCACAACCTAAAAAGGCAATGTGGTGATAGATAAAGTTGTTGCCATTAGCCAGAAGCCAAGTAGTGACAATTGCAAACCATCTCTGGCAAAGCATTGTGGTTGGTTGATCACATCGCCCCAGGCTGATAGATACTGGATCCCTTTGTTGTGACACCAGAAAATAAGCAAATTGTTGAAGTCAATCATTTTTTGCTGGTACTGTGGCATCATCATTGGTAAAGGTAGGATGCTACTCAGGGCTAGATTCATAACTGCCTGGGACACATATTTAGACAACTCCATCATGTCTCTCTTCATATAGTCCAGTGAAGTATGTCTTAGTTCATTAACTCCCACATGGACTACGACCATGTCATACTGGTACTTGTGGCTTAAAGACCTGGCAGATCCTGTCTTTAGACAGACAGCTCACTGTGATCATCTCAGTGGTCACCCTGGTAAGGGGGGGGGGCATCAGTATGTCTTACAATGGAATCTCCAATAACTAGAAAGTTTAGCTGCATGGTGTGTTGCCTTATGGACTTGGAAGCTGGGCTACTACGATTTTCAGAGCTATGTGCTGTGTGAAGTGCTGTCTCTTTTCAGTGTGTGCTAAGCCACTGAGAGATGTTTTTAGGAAGTCTTGGAGGTTTGGGTTGATTACATGCGAGTACCAAGCATGTGTATGTATTTGCTCCTTAGTGTTGATAGTGAGCGGGTAAGGTGTAATGCTGACAACCCGGTTTGCATTTTTCGTATGGGTATGTGAGAGCTTTGCCTCCAATGACATTGTGTATTTACATCTCTTACACACTGTGTTTGTCTTTTCTAAAATTAAATTTTTGTCAGTGAACATGAGGCAGTTGCTACACTACTTCAGCATTCCTATATTCACCAGGCCAGAAACAGAGATAACAGGGAAGCGCCTGCCCATTATGCCATATCCTTAGTGGATGGAAAGGAGTAGGGGAGACTCAATTAAATGTCTAAGTGAGAGTTTTTAGTAGTATACTAAAATATGACCTGCAGTAGGGCTGCCCTCTGTGCAAACTGGCACCTCTTTGAGTAGCTATGAATAGTGGGAGACTATGGAGAATGTTTCCAATAGATGATTTTAAACAAAGAGGTTTGCTTATATACAAGGCATAGGTAACCGTGTTTGCACGCAAGGCTTTTAAACCAGCAGGATGAAAGATTTTTATACAGTTAAGTCCTCAGGCCAATAACATAAATGCACAATAAGCCTTCCAACCAGCAGTTCCCAACCTGGATAGGTTGAATTAGCCCTCTGCTCCCACAAGAGTGCAGAGTGCAGAATAAAACCTTTTTAATGCAAAATGAACTGGTTTTGAGCTCAAATGCAGTAACAAAAGCTTTACAACAAAAGGCAGAACTCCTGTAGGAGCAGGAATCCTTGGAAATAACTTCACAAACTTCGACAAACACAGAAAAGCAGCTTTTTCAGCATCAGAGGAGTTTAGAATATATAAGAATACTGTTAACAAGACATAAGAACAATACTGTAACAAACAGATGGTAATCCTTTAACAAGTGCAAGGTGAAAACAGTGATAAATTCAACCAAGTCAATAAATGCAGCACAGAACTGTTAAATAGCACTGAAATAGTTAGAACAAGTGCAAAAAATGTATCAGTTTTGCAGGTCCCCAGATGATCTTAGATGCAAACCAAGGTGTTGTACTCACAGCTGTCCATGCCAGGCACAGGGAAGCTCTAAATAAGTGTACATATCATGCCTTTATACTTCTCCCCCTACCCCCCAAAGGCAGTCAGCCGTATAGGTGCCTGATGGATAACTGTGAGGAAAGCGAAAAAATAATGATCACAAATAATGTATTCTAATGTGTTGCTTCTAGGTAACACACTCTCCCTACACAAGATATAGAACCTTCTGTCTGAAATGTAAAAAAAGATGCTTACATTTTTCCCTGCCCCAGCACAAAATATGACCTCCTGTGCACATTTCTTAAGTTGGACTGTGAGGAAAATTAAAGTAATAAGCACACCATTCCCAGACCCCCCCCAACACATATGCTACAGCAACTTTCTGTATGCACTTCTGAGCAGGGCTGGTTTTAGAATGGTTATTACTGAGGGCAGAGGTTCCACATTAAGTCCATGTCAAAATCAATTTATATAGTCTGGGGTGTGGGGTACACCAGTCCCATAGCAGCGCTAAAGGTCTGAATGTTCTATGACTGCATTATTGCCTTATTTCTGAAAGATAATTACTTATTAACTGTTTTTTTACTGCTACCCAGAAAAGTTATACATCTGCCCAGCACTGTTGTTTGTGTGGATACGTAAAAATTAGTGTTATTTGTATATATATACACTCACTCACTCACTCACTCACTCACTCACTCACTCACTCACTGCATGCTCACCGTCAGGGAAACTGCAAGAATGACAATTGATCTATTACATGTTTTTAAGGTACTGGAGAAACCAATGCACATGGAGATATGGAGGACATGTAGATCCCACACAGAAAAAGCCACAGCCAAAAACTCAAACAGAGCAAACTAATGTGAAATGGCATTGCTCCTTGCCATGCTAATGTGGTAATGAGCAGTTGCTTTCCCACACATTCTCGTTCCGCCAACCACCAAAGAGAGACACCTATTATGGATTAGGTCTATGTTGATGATAACTGAAAGAAATTATGGACAGCTTGTCACTCTTAAAAATACTGCAGTCACAAAAAAATGTTGCAATCACTTCCACACCCACACACAACTATAATGAGAGTGCTGATGATGACCGAGAGTAAGTGAAAGAAATGATATCCAGCTTGTCATTCTTGCACAACGGACCCCCCCCTCCCCTCACACACATACATACACAAGCATAAACCATATCAGTACTAGTTTTACACCAATTTCAGCAGATGGCAATACATTGTGACACTAATAATGCCACAACAGATGAGAGACTGATGGTTAGCAGTCATCAGGAGTAATGTATACCTGGCACTATGCCTGCTTTCACAGAATGTCCCTGATTTCGCCTTTTTTTTTTTTTTTGCCTTGTCCCTCATAAAAAAAAAGATTTGCTAGTGACTCATTCAGGATTAGAGAGAGTCAGTAATGCCAAACATTTCATATTTATTGTCCCAAAAAAAATTAAGATGCAAAATGAGCCATTCTATTAATACTGTTAAATGAATTAGAGTATTACTTAAAAGTGCTCCCGATTCTGAGACTTTATTCTCCCAATATTTTTGTCTTTGCCCAGAATTACTGAGTAAAAAATTCAAAGTCATAGTATTGGGTGTCCTGCCAGTGATTATTAAATTTGCTGAAAAAGAAAGCCATCCTTGAAGATCAACAGCAATTGCTCTTCTTAAAATCCCAGGCAAGCACTTAGCTCAGTCACTCTGGCCTGCTGGTCTCTACTTCTTATCTTGATCACGTTCGTGTACTGGCTTTATCCTAACAAACATCATAACCCTGTTTAGGATAAAAACATGTAATCAAAGAATGAATTAGTAATCTTTTGTCCCCCCCCCCTCATTTTCCCCATACAGAAGCAGCTTTTGTGGGGTCCCAAAAAAGTCAAGGATGATTAGTGGAGCCCACTAGCAGAATTTAACTAAGTCAAGGGCACTACATCAGTGGTAAAACATTCAATAAAATTATGAAGCCTGTTACTTGACAAAGTGCTGTCACCACAATCAGAGCTTTCTTTGAATCTTACAGGAGAAGTGGTGCTCGTCCTTAGGAACCTTCATCCTAAGAGTTATTACTTCCCCACCCAGTTTATTAAGGTCACAAGATTGCTGTACTAGCTTTTGTTGGCTTGACAAACATCGAACAAAAAATCAAAACAAGAGATGTCACTGTGGTTGGGGGACCCCTCCTAGCAAACACAAAGTTCACTGGTGCCTATAAGCAGCTATGGTTCAATGTGTTCTGATTGTGGTCAATTAGCAGTAGCAGCTGGTGACATCAAATCAAGGGGAGGGGGCTGCAGGAAACAAATGCATGGGTTGGGCTAAATGGAATAAGTTGGGTCTCTATTACAGAAGGTAAGTGACCGTTACCTGTGATCAAACAACAGATGGGGTAATCCACTTTCATCCACAGACTGCTTTCGTATGTTCCTGCCACTTTCTTGACTATATACACCTCAGATGTCTACTTGCAATCAAGAGGCCTGGCCTTATGTGAAGTGTAGTCCTAAAGAAATGACTCGGTGGTAACTCTGATGCACACCAGTTGCCCCCCACCACTCCACAGTACCACTCCTCAGTTGTCCCATGATCCTGGCCCCACACCATCCATCTAGATTACTTCTTTATTTTTTTTTCACATTTTGTCTTACTTTTTAGCTTCCCTGTGCATTTAAATGCACCCTAAATGACCAAGATTTCACTGTATTAAGTTTGGAGGAAGTAACCAAATTAAACCGGGGCTCTGGGGGCCATTCTGATGTGCATCTTAGAGCTTTTTTTCCCACAGTTGAACAAAAACTCTTGAGTAAGTACAGAAATGTAGTCTTATTTTTTTTTTAGTTCAAGGAAAATATGTTGTGTTTAATACTTAATGTTCAAAATTAGCAAAACAGTAGCTACCCAATAAAATGAGAAAATAAATGATTATAAGGATATATAAATCATATCTGGGAATGGTGCATGCCTTCCTACCCCTCCAAAATGATAGCTTGTGTGCACCTCTTTGGTGTTAGACTGGAATGAAAGTAAAAGCATAAATAGCCAAATACATATACTGTACAGTTGTGGATCAGGGAGAAGAAACCAAAGGACAGTCATTAAACGTACACAGAGACAGGGAGTAACATGCAGACTCCACACAGAAGGAATCTTAAGCCAAGAGCTTAAACAGAAAAGCAAGTTATGTTAGATTTCAATGCTACCTGATGCAAAACTCAGTGGTCAGTTATCATGTACAACCTGCCCAGACCACCACAGACAGACACTTACTGTGTGAAATATGAGGTTATACTGTGATGTACAGTGAAAAAAAGTGGTCAAATTGTTACTTTTAGATGTATAGCACTCACCCCCCCCCCCACACACACACACTCACACAGAGTAATTTCCATCACAGACACTCCACATTCACATGAATCTCAGCCACTTTATTGACCTGCACATTTCAGGTATCTGTTTGTGCTAAAAATACACAGAAAATATTCCGGCTGGCTTTACACAAATGCACACTATTTTGACAAAGCCAGAATAATGACTGCTTAAGTTGAACAAATGCCAACAGTGCCAATCAATTTTATCAACAGATCTATCCTGTAGTTACAGTCAACTTCATTGACAATATACACCTCATATATCAGGATGTAATCAAGTAAATATAATAGCAACTGGCCACAGTAATTTATTTTACCATACACACACACATACATGCAGATGTGACCATCAATTACAGTCACTTGCATGACTGATTTATACCTCAGATATTTAACTGCAATCAAATGAATGAATAAAAAAACATACACACACACAAATTTATCATCACAGGTCACTGTTATCAGAATATAATGTGCAACCCTACACCTCCCACACATATCTCTCAACATCTTAGCTCAAGAATCAAGAAAAAAGCTAAAACTAATAGTGGACAAAGGGCCAAAATCAGTGAAGGCTACTTCTTTGTTAAAAACAAAAGCTTGCTAGAACAACAGATTTTACATTAGCAAGCTTTTTTGAAGGCTTTTAAGTCTGAAAGTCAAATGCCTGTCATCATTACTTAAGAGACTGCAATGATTACTGTTTTGCCAAAAAAAAATGAACTTTATGAGGAACAGAACAAAAAATGAGACAAATAAGAGATTGTACATCCCTGCTCATACATACATACACGCACGTATACATAAACACACACACACACACACACACACACACAACCAATTACAACCACTTGGATGACTGAAACTGTATTCCTCGGGTTCTGATTGTACCGAATGAATGAATAAATTCGTAAATAACTTCCACAGGAATTTATCTTTTCAGCTTATTGTTGTTGGAATACAGTCTGAATGCTCCTGCCATTGCCATGTGTAAATTTCCTTTTCTCACTGGGCCTCCATTGAAAGGATTAATACCAAATGGGACTGACCCGGTGAACAAATGCAAATAAATGACCTTATTTTGAAAGTGACAAACATTCAGTCAGCTTATCACAGAGATGGAGTAAGGGCACAGCTGGCTTTAGGCACCAGTGAACCCTGCAGTCGCTTGGGGCCCCTGTTCCAAGGGGGCCCTCAAACACGGCAACTTATCTTAATATTTTGGAACATGTCTTTCAAACCAATGAAAGCTAGTACAGCAGTCTTGTATACTTAACAAACAAGGTGGGTAATAACAACCCGTATTTATATCTTCTTTAAAATTCAAAGATATTTCTGGTTATAGTAACAGTGTTTTATCAAATAACAGGCTTCACAATTCCATTAAATATTTTACCACTGACGCAACAAACCAGGTTTGGTTAAACCCTGCTGGCGGACTTTTTCTCCACTAAAACTACCAACATAGCTAGCTTTAGGTACCTGCAATACCCATGGCTGCAGGGGGCCCCCTTAATCATCCTTGACTGTGCGGGGACCCACAAAAGCTGCAGCTGGTTGAGGAAAATGAGGAGAAAAGATGTATGAATTTCCTGATTGTGCTGTTTAACCAGAATAGGGTTGTGATATGACCCTGTTAGGATAAAGCTGATAATGAACATGAGAAAGGTAAGCACTAGGGAGATCAGCAGCCAAGAGTGATTGATCTCAGTGCATACCATGGATTTTAAGAGGAGCTGATCCTTGTGAGCATCAAGGATGGCTTTCTTTATCAGGAAATTTTATAAATACTGGAAGGACACCAGATATCATAACTCTCAACTTCTTTGCTGAAGATTTCTGGGCAAAGCCAAAAAAAAATAAATTAGGCATGTTTTAAATATTACTGTAATTCACTTGAAAAGTTTATAGACGAACACAGTTTGAACCAACGTGGATTTTTTTGGACAATAAGAAGTAGAAAAATATGATGTCTGGATTTATTGACAGTCTGTAATCATGAATGATTTATTAGCAAATCAAACTTTTTTTTAGAAGGAGAGAGCAAAATTATTAGGGAAGGTCAATGAAATCAAGGACATTGACAGGTATGCATTACTCCTCAAAAGGGTAAATAAACTGACTTACCCCTGTTGCTGTTTGATGAATTCAATGATTTGGTGTGGCAGTACCAGTGTTGCACAATATATTTGTTGAAATAAGTACGAAACTAGTACCGCTATGGCTTATGCTTGTGTGCGTGTGCATGCATGTGTATGCGAGTGCATCGATGGGTGCACATGCATGTGTTTGCGAGTGCATCGATATGTATGTGTGTGTGTGTGTGTGTAAAAAGTATCACAGATTTTTATCTGTGCACACACCCAATAATGCCGGGACACACGTTACTCTTCTGGATATCAGTAAAAAATGCAGCTAATAATTACATTTCAAAAGTAAGGTACAACATATATTACAGAACAGTCAGACACTTAGATCTTCTAGGAGTCTGGTGGCTCCCACTCCAAAGACTGTATAAATGGATATGGGGCCCCTTAATTATCCTCGAGGGCTGGCTGGGGAAATTGTAAAAAAAAAAAAAAAAAATGTATACATTTTCTGATTAAGCTGTTTAACATAAACAGGGCTATAATATGACCCTGTTGGGATAAATAAGCAAAAACAGCTGAAATTCCACAAATTGTCTATTACACAGCAAAGTTTTCAAGTAAAACTCATCAGTATCTCGATAGAGATACTGATCAAGAGTTTTACTCGAAAGCTTTGTTGTGTAATAAAGACAATTGTGGTGGACTTTCAGCTGTTTTTGCTTCTTTACATTGGTTTGGTGTTCTGGAAGCCCTTTTAACTTCAGCAGATTTATTTTTTGTGTTGTTAGGATAAAGCTGATAACGGCCTCTGCTCTCAATCACACCCATTCTAAAACCGGTCTTATTCAGATATGTGTGTGTGTGTGTGTGTGTGTGTGTGTGTGTGTGTGTGTGTGTGTGTGTGTGTGTGTGTGTGTGTGTACGTGTGCACAAAGGTTACTGTAGGTTATATTGGAGAGGCTGGGGATTGTGTGGTTATTAGTTTAATTTTCATCACAGTCAAACCATACAGTTGTACACAGGAGATCATTACAGCTTGATTTTGGACTGGGGATTGTGTGGTCACTTGTTTTGTGGCTATGCAAAAGGTTCATCAGTATAGGGTCCAGGGATGCCTTGTATGCCAAGCAAAGATGACCACTCAGACGTCTGTAATGAGTAAAGGATAAGGGCTTTGAGGGGATCATTGTAAGACATTGTGTCTGATCCATTTATTCTTTTTGTAAGAAACCTTTGTGGATGTTCCAGTTGCTGCATGTGTCTGGTGAGGTACATATAGAAGGGGGCTTACTTTTTTCACAGACCTCAGAGGTGTACAAAGAAGATTATTATAGCTTGTGTAGGGGCATTGCATTGTCTAAGAGCAACAAAGTAGAATACATTACTATAATCTTTATTTTTTCACTTCCCTCACAATCACACATCAGGCACATATACAGGTGGCTGGTTTTGGGGGTTTATGGGTGAGGAATGAGGAGGTATGCTATGTATATTTTATGTCAGCAGTCACTTGAAATTTACATGATTGTGGTGATCTGACCTCTGTTTTCATCCCAATCTAACATCAGAGGGATGCTGAGGCAGTGACTGTCTTTTTTTGGGAGGTGGTAGGCAGGTAGTATTCTCAAATAGGACCTGTGTATCCTCACAACAATTTTCTTGTTGGTTTACTGTGAACTACTGTTTTGTCAGCTTTGAATATTAAACTTTTGGCACACTTTATGACTTCCTTGTAAGAAAGGAATACAGAAACCCTTTTCTTATTCATGATTTTTTGTTTAGGCTACCATTGGATTAAAAGGTTGGGAAAATGCTCCAAAATGCATCCCAGAGCATCTATAACCTCTATGGCTTCTGGGGGTACTGGCTTAACTGAGTTATTTCCTAAATGGTTACTACTGTGCTGTCTTGCTCAGGTGTGCTGAAAGGATGCAAGTTAAACTAAAGCTGAACAGCAACTCTGAATTTCTTTCCTTAATCATAATGACTGATCAAGCCATCAATAGATGAAAAAGTTGTGTAAAAATAATAAAAAACTTAAAAAAAAAAAAAAAAAAACACTTCAAAGCATATTGAAAGGCATGGCTTCTTGAAAAAGCTGAAGAGTAAGGCAAACTGTGAGAAAAGGAATAAAAAAAATGTGCTTTGTACGGGGGGGGGGGACAGAGGGGACCACTGGAGGATGTGTGTGTCTGTGGGGGTGATGGGGTGGAGTGCTGAAAAAGTAGTCAGTGCCTAGGGCATCATTTCACCCAAGTCCAAGTCTGTACATATAATGCATCAATGTTGCAACTAAAAATGCACATGATTGTAAATGTTCGTTTGTGAGATGGGACAACATAGTGTGGTACTGGTACTGGTACTGTGAGAGCACTGAAGCTACAGGTCAGTCTGTGCATATTAACTTGTAAAAGCTTGCAGCATGAACCAAAGGGTTGCTTATAAGGGGTGTCAATGACAGGGTGATACTTACAATGGAAGTGCCTAGGGGGCCCCGACTTGACATTTGCTGGGGACCCCCAAAATTGTAACACTGGCCCTGATTAAGGGTTTTCTTATCCTAAAACTTTAACAGCTAACATAAATTAAACTATGTGGCTAAAAGATATGGATGTGACATTTATAAAGTGGATGATGAGAAAGTGCAAGGGGAGGACATACATAGATACTTAAGATTATGGAAAGGCAACAGTGACTTAAGGGTAACCATTTGTAATATCAGGACTTGCACTGACAAGTCCTGGAATGTGGAGACTGAATAGCAAATAAACAAAAACTGGGACTTGCATATACAAAGGCTAAGACTGCCATTTCTTGGAACATTCCCTTTTCTCAGAGGTATGATTATCTTGGAGTTAGCATATACCTTTATCTAGCTATATCTTTATATCATATGCACAGATACATACATCAGTTCTGGGGTGTGTGTGTGGGGGGACTGTCCCAACACCATGGAGTGCGGGGGGGGGGGGGTTCCCATTGCAAAAAAAAAAAAGTTTAAAGGAGAAGAGCGATGTTTTGTACTCGTTCTTCTCCTGTATTTATAGAGTTTCAGGACCAGCATTCTCAGTCCTGTTTTTCAATTAGGAGCCAGCCTCAGACCTTATTCCAGCTATGTCCGCTGGGTGTAGTCCGGGATACTCTTTGTACCCTACAGTGTTTTCTTTCCATCACACAGAAACGTTATACCTTTTTCAGGCCATACTATGTCTATAACTGTCTGAAGTGATGCCTCTAACAACGAATGCATAACTTGCTTACAGAGAGGAGGGTAATCTAATATCTTTAACAGATTGAAAGGAAACTGCTGAAAATGACTGTATACATTCATTAACTGTTAGGGAACAACACTTTGAAAATGTGTCCTTTTTTAAATTCCAGACAAGTTGGGGAGGTAGTAAAAAGGGTTTTTGAGTACAAAATGGAATTTTCTGGTTACACCCAAGACTGGAGGCTAGTCAAGGAAGGAGAGTCTGCCAAAAGGGGTGACCGCAATTAAGGGTACAGAAAATAGGCAAGAGGCAAGTGGAATTTACAGGAAGACGCTGGCAAGGGAACCAAGGTACTGAGAACAAATGATCAGAAATGGATAGGTAACAGAATGGGAAGAGGCCAAGAAGACATTTGGAATGCAGGCTAGTGACTGTCTTCCCTATCAGGGATCAGAATAGGGACAAAGAGAAAGGGACTGGGGAATCCTAAGTAAAAAGAACAACAGTAGTTGAGTTTTTAACTGAATGTAGAGCAGATGTTGCTGTTAAAAAAGGGATAATTTGTACGGCATATAAAACACTGCACAATAACTACAGGAATCAATCAGAAGAGGACAGAAAAGATTGGGAAGAGTGAGATTAGATATGCAATTCACAAAGAAACAATGGAAGGATGTATGTACAGCTCCCATATATGCAACAAAGTCTAGGAGATTTAGGATTTTTGCCAACTGTTTGAATGGATACTTTTATATACCACGCAGACTCCACAAAGAACTTTTCTTCAGGTAAATGGCAAATGTTGGAGGTGTGATGGGGAAGAAAGAGGTAACTGGGAACATATGTTTTGGGAGTGTATTGAGTTGGCAGACTTTAAAAATTCCCTACAGAGTACTCTGTCGGGAATACTGGGTGAGCAAAACAGTGCAACTAAGAAAATTATTTCTGAGCTGGTATACAAGATACATAGTAAGGCCTTGCTAAGTTTAATTCTGATGGCCGCCCAAAAAGCAATTACTAAAAAATGGAAATCAAAATCTAAACCAACTATATATGAAGTAGTGAATGTTGTAACAGACAAAAAAAAAACAGGAAGTGGGATCTTTAGAAAAGTAAGAGTACACTATATAGAAGAAAATTGAAAATTATGGGAACAATACAAGAAAAATGCTTTGGAGGAGAAATGAAGTTTAAGAAGAAGGTAGAAATTGAATAATTTGTGTATGTTGCTTGAGGTAAGGTGACATTTATAATAGGACTGAAAATTTAGAAGCAGTATGGATTACTAAGCTCAGGAGTACAGAAGGACATGCTCAGGAGTACAGAAGGACATGGTCTAAATGAGTGTATCCCCTTAAGACCCAGGTTAAGAAGGAGGCCATTGAAAAGATAATTTTTTGTTTTCTGTCCTAATATGTTGTTTTTAGTTTTGATATGTATATTAAAAGTGTCAATACAGTGTTTTTACATTATGCACTGAATTTTTATACATTATTTGTTTTTTATTCATGTTTTTTTAAATGATGTAATTAATGATTAAGGTCATGTGATACATTTGTTAGTATAAAAGGTGTGTATTTTTAGTGCTTGTAGTACACCTGAAGAAGCTCGTTTGTGAAAGCGCTTGTGTTTTTGCATTAGTAAAGGCCTTTTTGGATATTACAGCCATCAGCGTCTTACTTTTTTCTTTTTGAATTTGTGTATGCTGTTTAAATTATAGGATATATAACAATATATGTGAGGTATAATGTTTGTATATGAGAACTTGTTAATATGGTTTGATTACTTTTATATAAGTTTGGTTTTGCCACAAGCGATAATTCAATAAAGATGTTAAAGATTGGTGGCTAGTTTTAAAACAGAAGATTTTACAAGAATATATGTAAATAATGGGACCTGTTAGAAAATAAGCAATAAGAAAAAAACTGGTAGATGATTTACATGTTGATATGAAAGAGACAGATAACACTGAATAGTATGGAAAAGGCACTTATTTAAAATTAATGGGGAGGCAATTGTAGTGTGGCATAAAAGAAAAGTGCATTTTATACAGTAATGCAAGCAAAGAAAAAAGGAAACAAATGACAGGGCGGTACAAAACTGGTGTGCAGTCTACAAGATAAAAAAAAAATACACAGCTCTTAAGTTTAACAACCTTATTTAAGCTCCACAATTCAAGGCTTCAAGGCTTCTGAACCATCACTGGAACACTATGGTTCAGAAGAAGATGCTTAAGAAAGAGCAAGAACATCATACTGGACAAAGTTCAAAGAGCTTTAAAATTAGTAAATAGATTCAGCACAAAGAGGTAGATGTGGTATGACATTGCCTACTTCAAGAATTAAGACTTGCAGTTAAAACTGCTGATGTTCTGCACAATTGTCACCTTAATGAAATGTACCAAAGGGATTGTTTATATGAAAACGTGTTCCTATTTCTGTGGAAAAAAGAGAAAAAGCATTAACATCAACATACTGAGATTTTGTAATATGTGATTATAGGATTCTGTCTAAAGTTAAGACTCAAGGGGAAGGTTACACAATGGGTAGAAGAGAAAGTTTGTGGTTATGGGGCTTTTAACAGGGAGATGCCCAGAACATTCTGTGGGCAGTTAAAGAATTTCTGTGAGATGAACTAAACAGTTCTACAGGTAGTACTATGAGAAACCTCAGACTTACTAAGGCATATGATTGAATACACCATTCCAGTTTAAATGAATGCCTCTACCTTCTTTGACTTGCAAACTCAATCTGAGGTAACAGGGAGAGGGGGGTTGTGGGTAAGAGTTTAGCCAGTGGCGGCTGGTGACTTCAAATCACAGGGGGGCTGCAGGAGACAGATGAATGGGTGGGGTCAAGGGGAGGGGGTGTGGTCAACCAGAAAGGGGAGGAGCTATGCACAAAACCACAAAAAAATATCTTTAATTAAATACGCTGCCCTGGGTGGGAAACCATCATTATGAAAGTCCAATCAAGACAAAAATAAGTGTAGAAGAATAAAAATATTTCAATGCATTGGCTGCATGACAGCTTACTTAATATCTAGATGGAAACAAAAGGTTGTGAGGCATGAAAAAATAAATTACTTTTTAAATACATTACTGGAATGCCAGTCAAAATCAAGTATAAGAAAAACCAGAAGCACTCAACTCAAACCACTTCTCTTTGCACTGCAGTTCTAATTATAATATATTCAGCTTTATTAAAGTACCAAGTAACATGCTGAAAGTAGAAATCTATGTGATGCCCCCACTTGTAAAAATGTTTCTTATCCAAAAAAGACCTGCTGCCTGACAACTTGTTTCATGGGGAAAACATGATAAAAGTAAAAAATGAAAAGCAAACAAGAAACAAGCTCAAGATACATTGCTTAAAGGATTACTGTACAGGTTATGGACCACACATGATTGGCATTCTGTTTAGTTTATGGGTAAAGTCTGTAGAGATGACTGGAAGTCTCCAACAAGTGTAATGAGCTTTTTAAAATAATGGAAGCCTGTCCTTTAATACCCAAGGCTTATACATTATCTAGTCAAGTATTCTCTGCATGGCAACAACAGAAAGGCTTTCAATGTTGGCAATTCTTTAACAGTATGCTTATTAAAGCGCATCTTACGATCTCAGACAAGCTTACCTTATGGTCATTAAAGCATTGCTACTTAAACACAGAGCAACAGGCACTTTGAGTAATAAGCATAAATCTGAGTAATAAGCATAAATCAACAGTACAAAAATATGACAGAAACCAGACCATTCTGCAAAATCAAGGACAGATGAAAAGCCACTGTAGTACTTATGCAGTGTGTCCTCCCCATCCAAGGTAGATACAACTACCCCTTGCCTTGCTTGGACACATCCAGAGTCACTACATGGGGGAGTGGGGTGCAACAAGCATGTCACAATTTGAAATCTCTCTGGCTGACTGTGATGGCCCTGACAGATTTGTCATACCTCTCAACCTCAAGAGCAAGAAATCTGGACAAAGCCATACACAGAAGTGGGACAAAGGCCCAAAAATAAGGACAATTTTTAAATATTGCTCTAATAAACTTAGAAAGATAATAGAATAGGTCTTGCATTAGTATGAATTTTCTGAAGGGTATAAAATCTGAAACTCAAATGTCTGTCATTTTCTAACTTCAGTCTTTAGTGATTTGTCACTAATTTGCCAAAAAATACAACTTTATGAAAAATGGACCAAAAATGTGATGCAAAAATATAAAATAGACACACAATACAGCTGCTATTTGCCAAGGAAGGGACATTTTAATATTAGTACTGCTACCTTGAGCAGCTGACAAAATAAAAGAATCTACATGCATTTCAAGTAATCTATAACTTTGATTATTACAGTTATTTCTTAATTGTAAACCCTCCATGTTTTCTTCCAAAATTGCTATTTTGCAGAGGGATTATTAGGGGGAAGAGCAACATTTTGAGCCAAAAATTGGGGACAGTTGAGAGGTTGGCTATGCCTAATTCTATAAAGCAATTTATTTGCATGTACCTCTCAACCTGTTAATGCAGTAAATCTGAACAAGGCCAAATATATTGGGGGCACATATAAACAGTACTAAAATTGCTCTTGTATAAATTGAGACAGTTGATAGAACAGCTCTTACTTTAACATGCATTTTTCTGAAGGTTATGAAGTCTGAAACTTATTATTTAGTGACTTAATTCCTAAATGATTTGCCAGAAAACTACAAATTTTACGTAGAACAAACCAAAAATAAGAAGCAAAAATCTATTCATTCTTTGAAAATCTGGACAGTTGGGAGGTATAGTTCAGCTGGGCCTGTCTGAGTTTGCTGACCTTCCCCCCTGACAAAATAATGGTTGAATGGAGCCTCTGCAGCCATTCCAATGAACCATTACTTGGCTATTTCACTCCATTTACCATAAACACTAATGTGCATACTGCTTTACTTCTATGATAAGTTGGACTTCATTTGAAAGTTTTATTTTGTATTTTACAGCACAAACACTAAGTCATCTGTTAAACAAAGCAATGCAGTCTCACAATGAAAACTTAGCATTAAAACTTCTCTGCCCTTGAAACTCACATTCATTGAAACAGCATTGAAACCCACATTCAAAGAAAATACATTTTGCCAGTGGCAGATAAAGATTAATTTTGGGCTGTTTTCAAATCATAGGCCCCTTGCATATGAAACATACATGTGCTCTTTGATACACCTTCCTCATTGTACTAAAATTATATTCCTTGTACAATACAGTACACTTGTTAGAGGGTGTTTTAAATTTGTTTTGAACATTTTTCCAGTAAGCAATGAAACAAACCATATGCACCCATAATGGCAAAACTGCCCAGTTGAGAACATTTATCATAAAAAGTCTACTCAGACTTCCACAGTCCACCATTATTAATAAATATACACAATTCTACAGTCCACCATTATTAGTAAATATGCACAATTCCACAGTCCACCATTATTAGTAAATATGCACAATTCTACAGTCCACCATTATCAGTAAATATGCACAATTCTACAGTCCACCTTTATCAGTAAATATGCACAATTCTACAGTCCATTATCAGTAAATATGCACAATCTCTGAAGTAAGTCATCTAAATAATTCCACATTAAAGAAATCTGTAACTAATGAAGCGGTTGCTGCTAGCAATCACCTTTATATTTCATGGTTTCATCGAAAAATAAAGTGTCTGTTGCCCCTCAGGAATAAATTGCCTATATTACATTAAAAAATGATAAGCTAGTAATAATATTGCAAGAGGAAATGGATGGCAAACTGATAACAGACTCATAGTTAGTATCTTCACCAAGGAGAACATTCTCAGTACGGCAGCATCCACCCCTTGTGGGAGTAGAACCCACAGCCTTCTGCATCAAAAGCAAGTACACAACCTGTTGTGCTATAGTATTAACTAGGCAAAGCACTAAACTTCTATTGCCCTGCAGCTCTCAGCTCCTTGTAAAATCTACTCAATACTCAACTGCATCTCAAATTTGCAGCTCAAGAAAACTGGAAAAAGCCAAAATGTATTGGGGAGGGGGTCAAAAGCCCAAAAACCAGGGACACATTAAACATTGCTTGTATAATCTTGAAAAGTTGCTAGAATAAAATGTTGTGTTGCCACCATACATTTTACTGCCAAGGTCCCTGAGCAAAAAACAGTCAGAGTAACATACCACTCACATACATCAGCTGCTTTGTAAAAGAGAGGAAGACTGAAACTTAAATGGCTATCATTTAGTGAATTCAGTTCTTACCATAGCTGTCAACCTCTTAGTACAAAACACCTGGACAAACCCAGTAATGAGGGAATACAGCCCTCAAACATATTCAGTGAATTCAGTTCTTCCCATAGCTGTCAACCTTAGCACAAAAACCTGGACGAAGCCAATAATGGGGGAATACAGTCCCCAAAATAGGGACAAATTTAAAATATTCATCTTATAAACTTGGAAAATTGCTAGAAAAAAAGGTTGTGCTACTATGTATTCTGAAGAACATGAAGTTTGAAATTCAAATGCCGGTCAATTTTACTGCGGACAGAACAAAAACAATTTTCAGCAGAGACGCAGGGATTAATACTGCAGACACGTCTTTGTAAAATGGCAGGGCACCAGAGCAAATCCACACAAACACAGGGAGGAGATGCTGACTCCACACAGAAGCCACCCCAACCAAGAATCAAACCAGAAAACCTATAGCTGTGAGGCAACAATACTACCACTGCACCATCAAATATGCAAGGAATTAAACATTCAGAAACCTGAAGTCTGAAATTCAAATGCCTGTCAATTTTACTGCGGACAGAACAAAAACAATTTTCAGCAGAGGCGAGGGATTAATACTGCAGACACGTCTTTGTAAAATGGCAGGGCACCAGAGCAAATCCACACAAACACAGGAGGAGATGCAGACTCACACAGAAGCCACCCCAACCAAGAATCAAACAAGAAAACCTATAGCTGTGAGGCAACAATACTACCACTGCACCATCAAATATGCAAGGAATTAAACATTCAGAAACCTGAAGTCTGAAATTCAAATGCCTGTCAATTTTACTGCGGACAGAACAAAAACAATTTTCAGCAGAGACACAGGGATTAATACTGCAGACACGTCTTTGTAAAATGGCAGGGCACCAGAGCAAATCCACATAAACACAGGGAGGAGATGCAGACTCCACACAGAAGCCACCCCAACCAAGAATCAAACCAGAAAACCTATAGCTGTGAGGAAACAATACTACCACTGCACCATCAAATATGCAAGGAATTAAACATTCAGAAACCTGAAGTCTGAAATTCAAATAAATGCCTGTCAATTTTATTTAACATTTGTTAATCAGGACAGTCTGACCCGGAACAAAAAAACAATTTTCAGCAGAGGCCCAGGAAGAAATAATGCAGACATGTCTTTGTAACATGGAAGGACACAAAAGCAAACCCACACAAACACAGGGAGAAGATACAGACCCCACAAAGAAGGAACCCCAGCCAAGAATCAAACCTGAGAACCTGCAGCTGTGAGGCAACAATGCTACTACTACACCATCAAATATCAAGCATTGCAACATTTACAAACCACAGATATTATGAGGAACAGATCAGATCAAATATGAGGCAAAAATCTGCAATTTGTTTACAAATGATGGTGGGTAGGGAACTCAAGTCTTTAACACCTGCATACAGGGTACAGGGTTCAAGCCTGAGGTATTCCCTACCTCACCACCATGAGCACCTGGGGCATTTTCTCACACACACACACACACACACACACACACACACACACACACACACACACACACAAAAGCGAGTACCACGTACCATACACAAAGTATAAAAGCAAGTACCACGTACCATACACAAAGTATAAAAGCAAGTACCACGTACCATACACAAAGTATAAAAGCAAGTACCACGTACCATATACAAAGTATAAAAGCAAGTACCACGTACCATACACAAAGTATAAAAGCAAGTACCACGTACCATACACAAAGTATAAAAGCAAGTACCATGTACCATACACAAAGTATAAAAGCAAGTACCATGTACCATACACAAAGTATAAAAGCAAGTACCACGTACCATACACAAAGTATAAAAGCAAGTACCATACATTGTAAACGTACAAAGCACCATACACTTACCTGTCCGTTCTCCTTCTCCATAATATCCAGCTAACGTACATCCTGCCCGCGCAATACTCTGAAGACCCGCGAGATCCCTGAAAGCAAACCTCCCGACGAGACTGTTCTGACTGCTGCTGTTGCAGTCCGGCCCCGATACGTCATCCCAGCGAGTCTGTGCACTTTAAAAGTGCACAGACGTCTCCATGTGTTCCCTATGGGTCCTGCCAGACTGCCTGGAGCATGCGCATAGACGCGCAGTAGTCGGGACTACTGCGCATGCACAAAGTCCGCGAAAATTTAAAAAAATGTTTTTTTTTCTATTTTTATTTCATTCTGAGGGGGCTGCAGTCCGGCAGTCCGATAGCACGGGCCGCCCCTGAGTTTAGCTCGAGAGTTTGAAGCTGATGCGAGCTTGGAAAATGGCCGGCTCAGTTCCATGAATGTAGGGAATGGATTTAAAGGCTGCTAAGCAGTCATTAAATGGAGTCTGATGTCAGGCAAGGATGTGCTTTGAGTCCAGTCCTGCCTGACCAAGAATGAAAATGGTTACTAAACATTTTTAAAGGTTTATGACAGACAGTACAACAGCTCAGAGTGTTACTGTGCATCTTATTATAATATCATACGCACACACTATTACTGTGAATATGTACAATGGACTAAAACATTTTTTAGGTTGCTTAACAATGGAACTTCAAATTGAGCATACATGTACTGAATGGAAAAGCAGACTGGTTAGATGTGCTAAGGAAAATGAATACTGTTCTAGCCTCCTTTTAAAATGCTTTTTTTACTAAAAGGTCTATTTATAGTACATCTATCAAATGCAATGTTTCAGAGGCTCTTACTAGGAATGCAGCCTGGTGAGAACGTTGTGCTCAGCCATGAAACCCAGTGAGTTTAATGGGTAGATCTGCCACTCCAATCAATGGTAGCTATACTGTTTACTAAAGGAGCACATTTTTGGTCACTTATCCCATCATCAAAGCAGAATCTGAAGGAGGCCAATGTGTTACACTGTTTCACATGCAAGGGGAGCTTGTTCCACAGGTAGGGGATTCTTTGGGTCAGGAACCTCTTTTCCAAAAGATCGTGTTTGTGTTGTGATGTAGGCTGTCATCTTTGAAGCAAATGTTTTTAGCAATACTAGTATTTTTGAGGTGGAAGACGTCCAGTAGAACAGGTCATAACCCAAGAAAGTAAGGCAAGGCTTATTAGGTAAGACCCGTTAGAAGGCAAGGAAATGCAAGAAGGGATTTTAGTCTGGATAGCTAATGAAGAAGTCCTTCGATTTTTTTTTTTTTTTTTTGTGTAGTTAGAAAACACTGTAGTCTTTCTACCCGGGCAAGTTGTTTGGAGCAGTGCATTCTAAATGGTGCTCTCTATTCTGTAATTGGCCTGAAGTCCGCTGCTGCTTTGAGTGATTTAAGTTTACGGTCTTTACTGGTTAACACTTGGATATCTGTTTTCAGGCTTTCAGGTACAGTAGACAAAACTCCATCAAGAGAAGTATTGTGTACAGATGTACAAGAAGATGGGTTAACTATGATTTAGCCTCTTTTATACATTGTAGCATGGTGGTTGGTCCCCTTAAATCTGCAGAATTCGAGAGAACACTCAGCTTAGTACTGAATGGTCATTTTAAAACAGTAACTCAGAAATAAACAAGGAATTCAGAATTATTGAGTGACAACTGCACATGGGCATACTTAAAGCAGAGTACCATGATACAGATCAGATTCATTTGGGTCTGAAGAGGGTTCAAGAAGGACTCAATACTTTATGTATACCAGGAAGAAGGCAGGCAGTTTTTAAGGCATCCCTGTGGCAGGGGAGGAAGTTAAACCCTTGAGACTAATAATTAAGCTGCTTTTATCACTGCCTACATAAATGGAGAAGCTATGTTTACACTGTCCCCGTTGGTTGAGTTGTAAAGAGATCACCTCTACTGTTGTGAGGTCTCTGAAGGTACTGTTATTTGCTAGCTATTGTACTGATGCCCTGCTTATAAGGAAAAACTGCATTTAAGTGTAAAGGAAATATTACTTTTGACCTGTACTGAGACAAGCCTGTAAGGCTGGAACGCATAGTGAATCTATGTTGAATGGATAAGGAAAAGTTAGATATAAATTGCATTTCTTTATCGGACTTCATTATTTATCAGCAAATTTAAGTTTTATACTAGAAAGCTGACCTCAATGACTGGTTAAGTGTTACAAATAAAGAAGTTATGTCTTACCATAACGTTCCATCTGTATTGTTGATCCTCATTCAGTCATTACACATGGGTATCGGTTCCGACCTCGGAACCGAGCCGGCCATTTTCCAAGCTCGCATCAGCTTCAAACTCTCGAGCTAAACTCTTACCCACAATCCCCCTCGCCCTGTTAGATTGAGTTTGTAAGTCAAAGAAGGTAGAGGCTACCTCTGGTCAAATAACCTAAGAGAACCAGATGGTGAGATCCACTAGAAACCACAGGAGGGGGAAGGAGGGAGGGTCGTAGTGACTGAACTAGGATCAACAATACAGATGGAACGTTATGGTAAGACATAACTTCTTTATCTGATATTGTTAATCCTTGTTCATACCTTACGCATGGGACAGAGTCCCCAGCTACCTCTATTCCTGGGAGGCTCTCATGGAAGGACATTCCTGAGCACCATAGAACCGAAAGATGCTCTTCCCCTGGAGGCCAAATCCAATTTGTAATGATTGATGAAGGTATGAGGTGTAGCCCAAGTTGCAGCTGTACAGATGTCATGTAAAGAAGCTCTGGCATGGAAGGCAGCAGAAGTTGCTACCGACCTTGTTGAATGAGCTTTCATGGTAGTAGGCAACGAGATATTACGTTGTGTATAAATGAAGGTCACACAGTCCTTCAACCATCTAGCTAATGTGACCTTAGCAACAGCAGATCCTAATCTAGGTCCAGAAAAGGCCAAAAATAACTGGTCAGATTTACGAAAGGGTTTAGTCCTGTTTAAATAAAAATGCATTTGCCTGTGGATATCTAGGGTATGTAGGCAATACTCTCCACTGTTTGAATGATTAGGAAAGAAAGCTGGCAATTCAATGGCTTGATTAATGGACATTTCAGAGATCACTTTAGGCAGAAATGACGGATTAGTTCTCCGAGACACTATCTCTATGAAAAATCAAGTACATACTCTTGATACATAAAGCTTGAAGCTCAGAAATAAGTCTGGCAGAAGTAATGGCGACCAAAAACAAGATTTTCCATGACAAATACTTGAGGTCACAAGAAGAGGCTGGTTCGAAAGGTGACACTGTCAGAGCTTGTAGAACTACTGATAAATCCCATGGTTGAATAGGTTCTCTAAAACGAGGCTTCAGATGATTCACACCTTTTATGAAGGTCTTGCACAATTTATGGTACATAAGACAGGAATCTTGGACACCCTCATGAAAATTAGAAAATGCAGTCAAATGAACTCTAATGGTAGAGGTCGATAAACCCTATTGAAAAAGGTTGGCCAGATAGTCTAGTATTATCGACACTGGTGTTGAAAAGGGGTCTACTTGTTTATCTTTCAGGCAACAGGTAAATCTTTTCCACTTGCTCAGATAAGTAATTCTAGTGGAAGACTTATGAGAAGCAATGAGAATATCACGTACTGGTAAAGAAAGATCATTCTGCCTCGCAATCAAGGGAATTGGAGTAACCAAGCCATGAGCTTCAGGCTGTTCAAGTTGGGATGAATCAGGATCTGTGGATGTGAGATCAACTCCATGGTCGATCTAGTAGGTGAGGCCAAAGGAAGGGGAACCAAATCTGTTGAGGCCAATATGGTGCTATGAGGATCACCTTGCTCTTCAACTGATGGGCTTTCTTCAGAAACTGGGGGATGAGGGGAAAGGGTGGAAATGCGTAAAGAAGACCCGAGGGCCAATTGTGGACTAGAGCGTCCCTGGGTGACTGTCCCGGAGGGGGAATCAGGGCAAAGTAGCTGCTGCATTTGTAGTTGGTCGCGGATGCAAAGAGGTCGCAACAAGGACAGTCCCAGCGGTGGAAGATCTCCGCCGCTATCAAGGGATAGGTTGAAGAATGCACCTGCTGAGTCTGTCTGCTATCACGTTGGAACTCTTGGGAATGTGCGTTGCTGGAAGAAAACGGTTGGTAGCCATCACCCATTGCCATATCTTCATGGCCTCTCGACAAAGGGGGTAAGATTTGGTTCCACTTTGCTTGTTGATGTACCAGACCACCGCCATGTTGTCTGATTGGATCGCAATTGTCCCAGACGGCAGCAGGGGATGGAATGCTTGCAACATCAGAAGCACCGCCCTCAGCTCCAGAACATTTATATGCAGATGGGCCTCCAGTTCGGACCAAGTGCCTTGGACTGTCTGTCCCTGACATAGCCCCCCCCCCCAATCAGGGAGGCATCCATGATCACTGTGGCCTTGGGTTGCTGGGGGGAGAAATGGCGAGACCATTGTGAGAGATTGTGTCATCCACCAATTTAAATCCTGTTTGCACCTGTGGGTTACTCGAATCATGGCTGAAAGAGGATGCTGAAAAGGATACCATTGGGTGAGCAGCAGCCATTGTAGAAGCCTCATGTGAAACCTGGCCAGGGGAACAATGGTGATGGAGGCTGCCATGGAACCCAACAGCTGTAGAACCGTGGATTTTTCCTTTGAAAGGATTGGAATTAGTTGTTGCTTTATCCTTAGAATACTGTGCTCTGGAATAGCAGCTCTGCAGTTTTTTTGTGTCCAAGATAACCCCTATGAATTATGTCGACTGAGATGGGGTGAGATTGGATTTTTGCCAGTTTATGGTTATGCCTAGCCTTTGAGCAGCGAGGAGAGAGTATGTCAGGGCTTTTTCCAGTAGATGTCTGGTGGGGGCGAAAATGAGCCAGTCGTCTAGGTATGGAAACACCTGGAATCCTTGAAGTCGCAAGTGAGCTGTGACAACTGCCATGCACTTTGTGAACACTCTGGGGGCTGTCGAGAGTCCGAAGGGCAGTACTCTGAACTGGTAGTGACTGGCTCCTGCACGGAAGCGCAAAAATCTTCTTGATGGCCTGTCCAACTTTATGTGGTAGTATGCATCTTGAAGATCTATAGAGCACATCCAATCGTCTTTTTCCAAAAGCGGGAGGATAGACTGTATTGTGACCATCCGGAATTTTTGTACTCTCACAAACTTGTTCAATACACTGAGATCCAAAATTGGTCTCCAGTCCCCGGTTTTCTTTGGCACCAAAAATAATCTTCAGTAGAATCCGGATCCTATCTGGTCTGGAGGGACTACTTGGATGACTCTCTTTCTTAGCAGCTTTTCTATCTCTAGTGCTGCTTCTTCCCTTTGACTGGGTGGAATGTCGGGAAGATTTTTTGAACAGACGGGACAAAGATTGAAGGGGATATGATAACCTCTGGTTATAATCCTTTGTAACCAAGAATCGGTGGTGATGGTTAGCCAGGCAGAAGGGTACAAGGAGAAACGTCCCCCAACCACCTCCAGAGGAAAGGAGTTGGGCCGCTCTTCAGGTGCGCTGGTAGGATTGACCAGGGAAAGAATCCCTGTAAACCTGGTTATGTGGACCCCCTCTGCCCCGAAAGGAGCATCTTTCCTATGAGTTTCCCCCACTGCTGCTGGGGGAGAACTCGGCCTGTGTGTCACAGAAAGGACCCTGAGATTCCTTGAACCACATCTTCCCACTCTTTTGGTTTTGGGAGAAAGCAGACTGAGGGGAAGAATAACTGACACCTATGGCAGAAAGGGTCTTACCGTCCTGTTCACATCTGGCCAGTATGCTTTTAACTTTACGCCCAAACAACGATGAGGCCTCAATGGGGGGATTAAGAAAGGAAGACTTAAAGGGTTCCACAAAGAAGCACAAGCGCATCCAGGCGTGTCATCTCAAGACCACAGCTGAACCCACTGCTCCTTCTGATGCATGAGATATCAGTCGCATAGAGGAGTTAGATATAGATTCAATGGTGGCCAGCTGAGAGGCCACTTTGGCATGGAACTCATCAAACATGGCACCAGCCAAGGTTTCAGAGAGCTCAGAAACCAGATCCCTTTGAAGCCTGATAAAATGTGCCATGTAATTCAGGGACCTGATAGCAAAAGTCACTGAAGCAAAGGTGTGCTTCCCTATCCTGTCCAGGGCCTGGGACTCTTTGTTAGGTGGATGGACAGTCTGGCTTTCTTCTTCTGCCAGATCCTTTATTGTTGCGGCCACCACCACCAAAGCATCCACAGGAAGACCTTTGGACCAATGGGGATCCGAAGCAGGAGGGGACAAGATATTATCTGGCCTCTGGGGAATAGCTTTGACGGTATCAGGAACCTGCCAAGCATGCTGCACTATGAGCCGGACAAGTTCATTGGCAGGTGGAGTAACCCAGGAGGTAGGGGGCCGGGCACGAAAGGCCTGCAGGAACACAGATTCCTCAGAGGTCAGATTAGAGGACTGCCAGTCACCTCTCTGTTCCAGGATTTCGAGGATATCACCAAAGGATACCTCAGAAGGTGACCGAGGGGGATCCTTCCCCCTCATCTAAATCTGTGTCTTCGGTGAGGGACTCCTCTGTGGAGTCCATGTACTTCCTCTTACACAAACTCTTCCGGTGGACCTCCTCAGTGGGAGAAGCTGGAGAAGACAGCGGAAAAGGGGATTCCTGAGGGAATATGTCCTGCGGCCCTTGCACCCGGTGTCCGCTAGGTGCGACTTGTGAAACCAGTGTACCAGAGGAGGGTGGAGGTATAGACAGTCTGGTATCGCCAGCAGCAGCGAAAGCCTTCTCCATCAGTTGGAAGGATGGTCCACCCGAAGAGGAGTGCATGTCTAGGACAGGGGTTACCCCTCCCCTAAGTGGCTCAGTCTGCCGACCCGGAGTCTCTGGATGGCTGTGGAGCAGCAAACTATGCGTGTCACAACTGACATCCTGGGTCGTAGCAAAACTTTCCTGCCATGAAGGCAACTGCGGTTCCTTAGTGAGTTTCATAAAGGGGACCGCAGAAGGGGAAGACTGTGCTATATCCATGGACTTCAAAGGCAATGAAGGAGGAGAATAAGAAGGGGTCTTTGGAGATGGGTGATCACCTCCCAAGGAAGGATAGTTCCTGAGGGGTGGGATACCTCTGGCCAAGAGTACCTGGTCCACAAGATGCAACACATCATGTTCGGAAAGGCTTCTAGTGGACCTCATGGAGACTGAGGGAGAAACAGGCCTGTCCACAGAAGAGTAAGACTCGGTGCCCATCTCATCTGACCACACCGAGGACAACGGTGCCGAGAGAGACTGGACTACTGCTGTCTGCACCGAAGAAGACATCGGTGCAGAGGTCATGGTCTGCATCGGCATAGGGATTGGTGCCGAAGTGGTTGTCGGTGCCGACAAAACTGGAGTCAACAGTAGAGGCATTGGTTCTGAGGAAGATCCCGAAGCCAACGCGGTCAAGGTCTGCACCGACTCAGTGGTCGGTGCTGATACAGTGGTAAAGGTCTGAACTGAGGACCCACTCGGTGCCGATATACAGAAGGCTGCAGGAGAAGACGGAGCCAAAATCACTAATGGAGCCGAAGGCCTTGGTGCCGAAGGTCTAGGCATTGAAAGCACTGGGGCTGACTGAGTGAGCTCCGGAGCCGAAACTTTAGCCTTTTTAGGTTTTGGTTGGTGGGAGTTCCCAGCCGGGGATGAAGGCAAAGATTTAGCCTTAGTAGGAACATCCAAGGTTTTCTTATGGGCTCTAGGAGGGGTTGAGGCCTCCGACCCAGAAATAGCCTCTGAAAAGGGAGATTTTAGAAGTCCCTTCAGTAAGAGCTTGTTTTTCCTTTCCAACAAGGTTCTGTTAGGAAAGTTCTCACAAATAGTACAGGGTGGGTCAAAAGACAAATGGGAAGCTCCCAAACAATAAACACACAGAGTGTGCATCAGAAGTAGGCAGTTTGTGTCCACAATCAGAACACTGCTTAAACCCCGGACTACCTTTCTTATCTGCCATGACAGCAAATTAATTAAAAGAAAAGGTACCGGCAATGGTACAAGAGAGTACCCGAAGGTATGAGAGAAAAAGGAAAGGAATTACCAATGATGGTAAAGAGAGAATACCTTGCGGTAAAAGTGGTAAAGAAAGAAGCAGAAACCCTGAAGAAATTATGTACGCTAGATGCAATAGGGTAAGAGACAATAAAATATGAACTTTTCTAACAGAAAAGTAATCTAAAACTATTAAACAACAATTGACTGTACTTAGCTCAAGAGAAGTAGCTTGACACGACCGAATGGCAATGCGGCAAATGAAATCTGAGGTAACAGGGAGAGGGAGATTGTGGGTAAGAGTTTAGCTCGAGAGTTTGAAGCTGACGCAAGCTTGGAAAATGGCCGACTCGGTTCCGAGGTCAGAACCGATACCCATGCATAAGGAATGAACGAGGATTAACAATATCAGATCAAACATTATACTTCTATTTTATATACATATCCACACAAACAGAAGAATATGTTATTGAATGTTGATGCGCAGAAACACTGACAAATATTATATCGATTCTTGCATGAAAGCAACACACTCAGCCAAAATTACAACAATCACAAAAGGAAAACTTCTTTTGTGATTGATAAACCAATACAACCACAAACTTACAGACACATGCAGTATGTACAGTTAATGAAAATAGTCACCTTACTTATGTTCTAACTCCTACCACTAACCCTAAGATTTAGGCTGTTAAAACACTTTCCTTAACGGTACCACTTAAAGCAGTCTTTCTCTCAGACAGTCACACACACACAAACACACACACACACACACACACACACACACACACACACACACACACACACACACACACACACACACACACACACCACAAAATCTATCCCCTTCTCTAGCCCTTACTCTGACCATAACCCAACAACACTCACGCAGACACACTCCTAACCCTAATGCTGAAACGTCTGGTATAAAAAGTTTTAACATTGGAATCTGTCACTTGTCTAGTCAGGATGAAGTAGGCGAACATTGTGGGTTCTTGTTCAAGCAGCTTTATTATGTACAAACACATAATAAATGAGGCTAAGTAACTTTAACTTGTAAACAAACTAGCTAACATACACATAGATGTTCACACTCTGGCTGTGCTTCTCAAAATAGCACTGAAGCTAGCATGTGCTTGCTATTTATATGCATGTTCAGTCCTTGGAAATGCTTCTTAAAGGTACAACACACGATATTCTACATCCTCCCTCTTTGAGATCGGAGTCATGCATATATACAATCATGTCCAAGCGTCTGCATATTTCACATTAGGTCTGTATATGCGACCACATAATGTAACATCAGGAACTTCTTCAGAAACAAAAGTAGGAGTACATACACGTTCTGGAACAGAAATACTGTCTGGATTGCACTAAGATCTACAGTCTATACCACAGGAACAATGCTGTGATAACGGTTCTGATAAAGGAAGATGTCTGCAATTTCTCCTGCACTCCACACCCTCGAATTTCACAAGATAGGATCTCGGCTCTGCACATATACTTGTCACTTGACCAAGCCGATCAAAACCTTTTGCTGTTTGTATCCTGTCTCATTTTTTCAATGGATGAAGAAATCTGCTTGATTTGTCATAACTGGACTTCTGGAAAGAATGCTTTCTGAATAACTGGGCTTTGATTGCTTTGTTGATTTTAGCTTTAGGCCTCAATAAACTGGAACTGATGGGCAATGGTGTTCTGGTTTGCCTAGACAGAAGCCTCTGAGCAGGCAAGCCAAGTATATTGTCATGGGGTATGTTTCTGAGATTGAGTAAATTCAAAAAGACATTGGTATTCCTATGCTTTGATTTCTCTAGTAATTGCTGTGCACTCTGCACTGCACGTTCAGCTACTCCAATTGTCTGCAGATATTCTGGACTACAAGTAACATGTACAAAGTCCCATTCTCTTACAAATTTCTGAAACTGACTGGTAAATTAGGTACCGCTGTCACAGATAGCTTTTTGTGGACTACCATGGACTGAGAAATGACGTTTCAGCTTGGTAATAACAGCAGTGGATTTTAGGTTAGGTAGTAAATCGATCTCAAACCAGTTTGAATAAGAGTCTACCAATACTAAGTAGTACTGATTGTTCCATTTGAATATGTCAGTGGCTACTGTTGACCAAGGTAGTTCAGGAACTTGACTTAGCTGAAGTGGTTCTTTTTGCAAATGTGGTTTATTACTACTACATACTGAACATGAAGAAAGTACTCTGTCAATGTCTTTTACTAGATAAGGCCAAAATACTAGTCGTCTCACCCTTCATTTAGTAGCTTCGGAACCTGGGTGACCATGATGCAAAATCTGGATATATTCTTGTTGTAAGAAATCAGGAACAACAATTTTAGGACCTTTACAAATAATGCCATCTTCCATCAACATCTCATCTCTGTAAGGAAAATAGGTTTACACTTCAGGAGGTACACTAGATTGCTTTGACGGCCATCCAACATTAATGTAGTGGTTGAGCTTTTGCAAAATTGGATCAGTCTTTGTATGATCTCTCAGTTCAAGTCTTGTGGTAGAAAAATTATGCACTTCCATGACATCAAAGTTAAAATTCTCTGCGTCAAGCTGTTCCGTTGTATTTCTGGGTGATATGGATAACATATCAGCCAGATAAAGAAGCCTGTCTTTCATACAGACCATTTTGAAATTGTACTTTTGCAATTTGAGCATCATTCTTTGTAATCTTACCAAAGCTAAATGAATAGGCATCTTTAAAATAGTAACTAGAGGTTGATGATCAGTTTTAATCTCAATATCTCGACCATAGATACAATCATGAAACTTGGAACATGCAAATACTATTGCCAAAAGTTCTTTCTCGATTTGAGCATACTGCATCTCAGTTTGGGTAAGTGTTCTAGATGCACAGGCTACTGGTCTGCCTTCTTGAAGAATAACTGCGCCAAGACCAAACTCTGAAGCATCACAGGAAAGAGTTACTGGTTTGTTCATAGGTTCATAGGTTTACACTAGGCTATCTGCCCTAAGGCATTTATAAGCCTAGCCCAAATTTTTTTGGCTTACGCCACCCCTTATATGAAAAAATACTGTGCCCATTAGTTTGTTGTGCCACTGTCCAGCAGTGACACAGAGATGATTCCCGGGGTAAACCTACGATCTCCCATCCACAGGTCTAGATTTCTCTTGAACAGAGTCAGTGAGGTGCTCTGCCTCACATGGACCGGGATTTTATTCCACAGCATAGGGAGTCTCTGAGTGATAAATCTATCCCTCCAGCATGTCCTATTTATATCCGTGCTAAGGTTTAAGTCGCTTGCTCTAGTGGTTTTGGTGGATTTGGATTTTTTGAGGTGGAGCATGTCCATTAATTCCGGGTTGGACATGGCCTTGTATGTCAGGCACATGTCACCTCTGAGCAGATGGTATGCGACTGAATAGAGCTGTAGTTTCTTCAATCTGGCAGCATATGACAGATTTTGGAGTCCCTTTATCCTTTTGGTGAGGAACTTTTGGGGTCTCTCCAATTGCTGCAGATGCCGGGTGAGATACATCCCGAATGGGGCATTGTACTCGATCATTGGTCTGATAAGTGAAGAGTACAGGGGAACAATGACCTCACTAGATCTGGATGTGAATCCCTTCATGATCAGGTGGGCAATGTAGAAGGTCTTTCTAACCACTTTAGCAACGTGAGTGTCAAAAGAAAGGCCACTGTCAACCTGGGTCCCCAGGTCCCTGATAACCTCTTCTGTGCTTAGTGGATTGCCACCTATATGGTAGCTTGGGGTTACCTTGTTTTTCCCGAAGGGTATGACTATACATTTTTTGAGTTTAACTTCAGGCCATGGCTCTGGCACCAGCTATCTGTTTCCGTGAGTCCCTTCTGAAGGATATCCGTGTCCGATGCACTTTCCACTATGGCCCAGTTTGCAGTCGTCTGCAAACTTTGTCTGCCAAAGTCCTCCCATGTTGGCCTGTACTTCTGAGATGTAGCTGCCAAACAATAAGGGGCCAAGAACCGAGCCCTGTGGGACACCACTTGTGACCGGCTTGGAGTCTGACACAGCGCCAGCAACTCTAACCCTGTGGGTTCTGTCCTTAAGCCAGTTTGCAACCCATCTTGTGACATATGGGTTTACATTTAAGCTGGTAAGTTTTTCTACAATACCCGAGTGGGGTATTGTGTCGAAAGCCTTTGCAAGGTCAAGGTAGGCTGTATGGACTGCCTTTCCTCATCAATGGCCTTGGTGACTGTTTCAAGAAGTCGACCAAGTTCAAAAGGCATGATCTTCCCTTGACAAAGCCAAACTGGGTCGGGTCCAATGTCTGCAAGTCCCCTATATCTTTGTTTATGAGCTCCATTATGATCCTCTCCATAGCTTTGCAGACTAGACTTGTTAAGCTTATGGGGCGGTAATTACCAGGGTCCGTAGAGGCACCGCCTTTGTGGAGTGGGACCACAGTTGCCGTCGCCACTCCTTGGGCACGTATCCTGTGGTAAGGCTGAGATTAAACAGCTGCCTTATGTGCGGGTTTAATTCCTCATTTAGCTCGTGTAGCACACAGCCGGGGACACCATCCGGTCCCATTGATGCTGTGTTTTTAGCTTTAGAGAGAGCAGCTTTCACCTGCGCATTTGAGATGTCCGGGAGGCTACACTCGGCTGGGATAGTTATCTCTCCTTTAGGGGAGAGGGGTGAAGTTTGCACTGAACCTGTCTGCCAGTATGTTGGCAATGTCTGTGGGTTCAGTGATTTTTGTATCATTTTGGACTAATTCTGAGCATATCTGGGAGTTTCCACCCAGGTTCCTAACATAGCTGAAAAAGGCCTTATGATTGTCCTTTGAATCCATGGCAATTTTTCTCTCAAAATTGGCCTTAGTTGATTTTATGAGTGCTCGTATTTTTTACTAATAATGATCAGGGTGACTTCCCTTTTATGGATTTTGTTCTATCATGTAATAGCTTTCTCCTCTTATTGTAAAGTTTGTTAATGGCTGGGGTCCACCAGACTGGACGTTTGCCCTTTGTGGAAAGGGTCTTGGTTTTATTTGGGATTGCCTGATCCATGCAGTCCTGGAGGTGTTCATAGAAGGCATTTGTAAGGGCTTCCGCAGCTTGGGTTGTGGTTTCTCTGGCTCAGGGGCCTTGAAGGATACCACACCAGTCTTGAGTAGTGTGAAGTTTGCTTTAGAGAAGTTCTTCACTATGGTTTTTTTTGTTTGGGGTGGGGGCGGGATGTGGATTTCCAGTGAGATTAGTTTATGATCAGATCTCACCAATGAGGGATATACTTCCGTGTGGAGCATTTTGTCCCCATGTTTGTGACAATGAGATCTAGTATATTTTCTCCTCTCGTGGGAACAGTGACTAGCTGTTCCATGGCATTTGAATTTATGAACTCCAGGAACCGTTGGGCTAGAAAGTTAGGGCTTGAGTAATGTTCCCAGTCTATATTCGGGTAGTTAAAGTCACCCAATATGATGGTGTTTGGAGATACATTTATACCCTCCAGTGTCTTCAGGAAGGCTGTGTGGGGTTCCTGAGTTTGAGAGGGTGGCCTGTAGCATGCTACAATTTGTAGAGCAGTTTTGCCTATGGTTAGTTGCACCTGGATGGTTTCCGAAGCTTCGTGCGTTGCCACCAACCTGGAGGTGTGGGTATCCTTTATGAATATGGATACAGCCCCTCCTTTTGTGGTGTGGTCCGGGTTTTGGGCCGGAACGCATGATATGAGGTAAAACCTAATAGTGCCGGGGTGCTCTCAGGAGCCTTGAACCAGGTTTCAGTTACAGCACAGACATCGATGTTCTCCATACTGAGAAGGGCCTCGAGTGCGTGCATTTTGAGATTTAGACTTCTGGCATTGAGCAGCATTACCCTCAGTTTCTTCCCATTTTTGTTTTCTACGGTGGTAGGTTTAGAATTTGAGCCTTGCCTAAAAAAGGCACTATGAGATCATACTATCAATGTCGGTGAGGTAGAAATTTTCTGCTTTTTTTTTCATATATACTTTTTATTGTTTTCACTTGAACTGAGATAATACAGGTCATGAAAGTGTGTACAACAATGTTTACAACTGACTGAACAGGATTTATTACAAAGTAACAGTATGTTAAGAAGGATACAATGCTTGAAATATTCCTTACTCGGTATTTCTAACTGTATCTTGACTGCCTATTTTTATAACAGATCAAACCATGTACTTATGTAACCTTTATTTAGGCTGACCAACTACTACTACATTGTACATGTATACTAACACGTCTTAACTAACTACACTATTTACATTATGATGTCACCATAGTAACCAGTAATTCCATTTAGGCCTTTTAAAAGATACAGTATGCAAGTCATCTAAAGGGGGTAGTTCTTATATGGTCCTTAATATTGCAATCTGAGGCCTGCTCCCTAATTGTTTACTACTTATTTTTCTGTTAAGATATCCAAATAGCTTTTTTTCAGTATTTCTGGTAGTATATGAGTTTTTTTGGTTTTTTTGTAATCAATTTACTTTCTAGTATGTATGTCGTGGCCATGACCTAAAATTCTTCCCATGAATTTTTTGACCTATCAAGCCAATTCTTTGCTATGTAGAATTTCAGTAGGGCACATAGTGTTATTGTGATGTGTTTTTCTATAAGCATGAGATTGTCTGGCATTATATGAAGTATTGCTGTTTCCATGACAGCGCTGTTTTAGTGTAACCTTTTTTTTTTCTAGTTTGGATTTTAATGAGCACCACAACTTGTAAACATTTTTGCAGTTCCAAAAAACGGGTCTATATCACAACGTTGAACTAACAAAAGTTAGATCTTTGTAATATCTACCCTAAAGTCTAAAACCCAACAAAACCGAAAACACAGAACAGCGATTTTTGTTTTCCCAGGGAAAAAAAATTCTGTTCCGTGACACCCCCTGTTCTACACACTCCCCCCACAGCTTCTACTTAAATATACCAACTCTGAGATGGTACCACAGTGGAGGAAATAGCAAAGCCCCGAAAACAGCCCACCAATTTTTCCCTGGGAAAAAAAGTCGATGTGCCATGGCGTCGCTATTTTCAACTTTCGGACTTTAGGGTGCAATATTACAACATTCAAACTTGTTTCAGTTCGATGTTGTAATACAGACCCCAAAAAAACATGAAGTGTGTCAGCTACTATTGGGGGGGGCAAAATGGTCAGTACGGTGAGTTATTGGGGTTAATTTTATTTAGTAGGACAGTTGTGTGGTAGGCACTGTTATTAATCATAATTTGGGTGTAGATTAATTTTTTAAAGGGGGACAGTTCCAAGGTGTGTTTTATAGCTGCTATTTTTTTGTTTTGCTGTAGTATTATTGTTCTTTTCTTCCTAGTATTTTGAGTATAGTAGGGTGTTCCGGTACTTGATTTTTGTTATTAGTTTGTAAGCATTGGATAACATTTGGGACTTGAGCATTAACAATTTTAGGATTTGCTGTGCCAAGGAGATGTCCTGATCACTCATCACAATGTTTGAGGTTATCAAATTTACTATGAATAGTATTTACCTAATTACTGTATTATACTTCTTACTTACTTTTAAAGTAGACCTAACACTGTCCATCGAAAAGCTCTTTAGTTGGTAGAAATCCCAAATTGTGCAGTTTTGTACTATAGGGTAATTATCTAGATTGAGCATATAGTTCACTAAGCTTTATATTTGGATTAAGGTGGATTGGCTGTAGTAAAGTGAGGGTGTATTTGAGCTGTAGAGAAGTTAATAGTTTTTGAAAGGTTTCAATGTTAGTTTTAATTAGTGGGTGGACTTTTAATGATTTAAGGATTTTATGGTTCAAAAAAGGAAAGGCTCTCAGGTTTATATTTGATGAGAGTAGGTGCTGGTAATAAAATTTTATCCACAGTGGTTGCCATTCTTTGTTTGTTGGATCATAATTTATTTGGGTAATATGACTAGCACTTATGATCTCATAATGCAATTGGAAGTCAGATAATCCAAGTCCTCCCTTTTCCTTAGGTAGTGATAGTTTACAACAGCTTATTCTAGTACTTTTAGGGAAACAGATGAACCTAGCTAGCTGAATTTTCATTTTGTTAAAAAATTTGTTTGGTACAATATTGATGGTGGCATTTAGATTGTATAGAATTTTTGGGAGAATATTCATTTTTACTATTGCTGCTTTAGATAGGGAGGATAAATTGAAGTTTTTCCATCTGTTTATGTAGTTAACCACATTAATTCATGTTTTGTTTAGATTGCTACTTAATGTGTCCTCTCGAGAATGACTGAAGAGTACACCCACGTATTTTAGGGAGTAGTTAACTTTCATTTTTGTTTCCGGGAAGTAGAATTCTTTGGGATTTAATGGGAAGATAATACATTTGTTTGGGTTTAATTAATAGTTTGATACTTTGGAGAACTTCTCTATAGAGTCTAGAATTTTTCCTAGATCGGTGTTTGGTAGGTCGAAATAAATATTTAAGTCGTCAGCAAATGCTGTGTATTTTATTTGGATTTTGGAAATTTGCATGAAGTGGTGATAAGTTCTCTGAGAAATTTGTAAAAGTAGTGCTTCAATGTACATGTTGAACAGATAGGGGGATAGTGGGCATCCTTGTCAAGTCCCAATAGTCATTTTAATTGGTCTTGATTGTCTTTTATTTATGTAAAGTGTAGTGGTTGCATTTCCATATAGCATCTTAACCATATTTATGTATTCTTGTGGTATATTAAACTGTTATAGTATTTTAAATAGGAAGCTTAAGTTTACCCTATCAAAGGCTTTAGATGCATCAACTGCCAGTGCGTATCTTGGGCATCTATCTTTAGCTAAGAGATGTATTAGGAAGTCTATTGTGAGTGTATTGTCCCACACTTGCCTATGGCTCAAAGCCCAATTGCTCTGGAAATATTAAATAAGGTAGTATTTTCTTAATTCTGTTTGCTAATATTCTTGATCGTATTTTTATATCTATATTCATAAGAGCTATAGGTCTATAATTATTAGGGTTAGTGGCATCTGAGTTTGGTTTTGCAATAAAAATGGTCTTTGAATTATTCATATAAAGGTCAGTGATCCCAAACTCTATTATATGATTGTACACTTTTAATAGGATAAACACAATGTGTTGCTTAAATTCCTTATTAAAATTTTGCCACAAACCTGTCTGGACCTGGTGCCTTCCCAAGTTTCAACTTGTCTATAGCTACTATAATTTCCTGTAGTGTTAAGGGGGGTTTTAGATTATTGTTTTGTTGTTCACTTAGTAGTGGGAATTTTGTATCTTTAATGAATTGTTGATAGGTAGATTCTTAGAACTGTTCTTGTGGGCCATACAGGCTTTGATAGATCTCCTCGAAGCCCTTAATGATCTGAGTTTAGGGTTTTATTTTTGTAGATTATTTCCTTTATTTTGGTGGAGGCACTTTTAACATTAATGATTCTTGCTAGCATTTTTGACAGTGTTTGAACCCACTCTGCATATTTTTGTAATAATTTTATTCCATGATAGAATACTGTTATGTTTGTAGCTCATATAACTGTTTTTGCAAGTCCATCATTTGCTTCTCTAGATCACAGGAGTGCTTTTTTTATTTCTAGCTCAAGTTCCTCTAGTTTGTTTTCTATTTTACTTATCTTCTCATTGCTTAATTTTTTATACAACGATGCTTTTTGTATTAATATTCCTCTGAGTACAGATTTGGTTGCTTCCCACTGAACATCATATGGTATTGTATTAGTTGCAATGGTACTGCTTAGATGGTTAAGGGTATTCAAAATTTCATGCACAAATTCTTTTTTCTTGATTAACTTAGGATTTAATGACCAGCTAGATATGTTATGAGCGAGGTGTTTGGATTTTGCTTCTTTTATTATGATACCAATTTTTGAGTCGTCCGAGATGGATCTGGGCTCAGACTTATAAATAATTTCATTTTTGGCGATGAATTGTGAGATTATAAACTTACCTATTCTGGATAGCATGGTGAAAAGTAAGTGTATTTACTGATTAGTTTGTCTGATCTACGCATTTCAAAAGGATCAGTCAGGTTAAAATCATCTATTAATTCTGATAATACGTTAGTGATTTGGGGTGATTGTTATTTTTATTTGTTCTATCTTTATCTGGGTTAATACTCATGTTCCATTCCCCCCCATTATGAACAGGTGATCAGGAAATCCTGTCAGTAAGTTATATATTTCATATAGGAAGGCTTGTTGATTCATGCATGGACCATATAAATTTAAGAATATTAATGTTTTTTTTAATAATGTGGATGACTGCATGTAAAGTAGCACCATCTTCCGTTTGGATCCGCATTATGTTTTGGTATTTTACCTTCAAATTACTTTTTTATTACTATTGTGGTTCCTCTGGATGACGTACTGTCCCCTGCTGCTATAATTTGTTGTAGCCACTTTTTATTCTTATCTATTTCCCACTGATCTTTTGTCATACGAGTTTGCTGTAAGAAAGTTACCCCTGAAATGGCTTGATAGATGAAATGCATAACTACATTTTTCTTCCTTAGGTTTTGCAGGCCTTTTATATTCCACAATTCCACACTTAATTATGTCTTAAGAATAAGTTATATTTTTATATACTGTGTGAATTTTAATTAGGATAAAGGGACTCCAAAATCTGTCATATGCTGCCAGATTGAAGAAACTCCAGCTCTATTCAGTCGCACACCGTCTGCTCAGAGGTGACATGTGCCTGACATACAAGGCCATGTCCAACCCAGAATTAATGGACATGCTCCACCTCAAAAAATCCAAATCCACCAAAACCACTACAGCAAGCGACTTAAACCTTAGCACGGATATAAATAGGACGTGCTGGAGGGATAGATTTATCACTCAGAGACTCCCTATGTTGTGGAATAAAATCCCGGTCCATGTGAGGCAGAGCACCCCGCTGGCTCTGTTCAAGAGAAATCTTGACCTGTGGATGGGAGATCGTAGGTTTACCCCGGGAATCATCTCTGTGTCACTGCTGGACAGAGGCACAGCAAACTAATGGGTACAGTATTTTTTCATATAAGGGGTGGCGTAAGCCACAAAACTTTGGGCTAGGCTTATAAATGCCTTAGGGCAGATAGCCTAGTATAAACCTATGAACCTATGAACCTATAAGTGTGTATTTTGTTTGGAGTTTCAACAGTAACATAAGCGTTACAGTGACATCATACTCTTTCAGCCAGCCTCCTGTGCCTAACCACATAAATTCCCCATCTGAAAGAGACAAGACAAACATAAGTGCAGTTTAACAAAACTCATGCAATAAACATTTTATAATGCATGCCTAATCTGTAACAAACAATAATACAATCAACTACTGATGATTCAAGTCACATCCGGCTACTAGCTAATGTTCACACTTCACAAACAGCCTAACCAATGTTGTAGATTGATCTGAGTATTTTCCTAACCACATAAGAATTAAGTTTAAAGCCAATCTTTACACGGGCGCTAGTGTATTTTTTTAGATCCTAATTCTTAACCATTAACCTGCAAACAATTATACTACTTGTTGCGTAATCCTTATCATACATGCTCTGTAAGAAATAATTACTGTCATAGAGTCACTCACAATTAGGGTGGCAAACTAACTTTTATGCTTTGCTGTAAGTTCACTCTGCTTATTTTGATAATACAAGCAATGTATAGTTTGGTTCTTATGTATATCACAGTGGTAGTAATAAGAGAATGTTGACTGGAGCTTTAATCATTGCTAGCTGTCCAAACTGTTTAAAATATTCTACTTTTTGTTTAAGTATTCTCCTTCCACCACCTTATCAGTTTCCTTTTGTTGTTATACATCAAGTATAGATTTTTAGGTTATGTAAACACCTTTTTTAACAAATGTTTGCCAGAACTAGCTTATATAGGTAGTGTGTACATCCAGAAATCAACAAGTATGCAACACAATTAACAGGGAATTGTTATGGCTTGGCTTGTATTGGCCCTAGGGCCGATAGCCTAGTACCAACCCATGAACCTATGAACTACTTTAGTGTAAAAATGTTCTTACAAAGTCTTTCCTTCATTACTGAAAAATAAATGAAAAACAGAAATATGCCATATAGAGCACCTTGTTTAAAGTCCCTTATTTTACACAAATTGATAGTAACTTGCAGTTTGAGCACTGTCTTTAACTGTGCTTTGTAGCTATCTGCTTAGTTTCTACTGCTGACATCTTACACAGAATCATGAAAGTTCTTCATGTTGCTTATGATAACAGTACCTTTTTTGTTTTTCTCTTTATTTTCCGGTTTAGTATCTGATTTCAACTCGTTCTGGATGATTCTCTAGTGTCCGTATAGTCCATTTTTAGATCAGTATGTTACTCTCCTCTTCATCATCTGTTATTAATTGGTTGCAAACCTTCTTGAGCCCATTTCTTATTATGGACCATAGCAGGAGGTGTTTTTTGAGTCTCTTGGATTTCCGTAGCTAGTGATCTGACCTTTAAACTCACGTAGGTGTAGTTGTGGCGAGAGGAAGTGATTGGTAGGGTTATGGGTCAGAGTTGAACATGCGACTTCCTGCTCTAGGGACCGTTTAGAATGTTGAAACAATACTGGTTTCATACGCAATTAATAGGTAATTAAATATTTTAATGTTTTGTACCTTTTATGCTACAGAAGGTTTTGTGAGAGTTAAAGCTGGCAGACTGATGTGATGTAATGCAATTTAGTGCTCAGTTGCAAATAGCTTTCGTTTCTTTGCTCTGTATTTCTTTAAAAGCTTTAAAAAAACAGTCTTCGCCTCTTCAGTGTTATTTATCTGGTATGAGTTTCCGTTGCTTTGGAAAGCAAGTACTGCTGGATATTTAATTTGGAACTTGATCTTTTTTTACTTATCAAATATGAACAATATGGTGAGAGTACTTGTCTTTGCTGTTTTATGGGTAAAGGCAGGTCTTGGGCTATAGTTAATTTGTGTCCTTTCCAGTTTACTGATTTTTGCTCTTCACTACTTGTATGATTGAATGAGCATGTGAGGCATTCATGATTCTTACATAAACTTGTCTTGGTGCTTCAATTATTTGCAATTTTATCAATGCATGATGCATTCTTTTGATGGTGATTTGCTGGGTCAGTTCACTGTTCTCTAGGAGTAGAGCAAAGATTTCTTTAGCAACTGAAGGTAAGTGTGTTTGTTCAAACTTTTCTGGGATGCCTCTGATTAGTACATTGTTTCGTTTGATCTGGCCTCTAGATCAACTAGCTTCTGTTGGAGTTGCTTCACTGAAACTTCTGTGCAGGAAGTAGTTTTCTGGATCTCTTCAATTTTTATCTCATTACTTAGAGTTTTAGCTTAGTTTTTTTTCCAGCCTACTCAGGATTTGGTCCAGGTTGTTTCCAATCAAAGTAAATTTTGTGGAGAGGGTTTGAATCTCCTCCTGGAGTGGCATTAAGGCAGTTTTGTGTTCCTCCATGGAGAGGGCCTATTCCACTTTGAGTTTCTGAGTCTGTTTTGGTGTGTCTGCCTGCTGTTTTGTAGTTTTCTGCCTTTTTGAACATACCTCCTTTTCTGCTGTTGTTAATGGTGTTGTTAATAGCGAAAACCTGGTTTTTGTTGTTTGGGATTCTATTGCTTCAATTTCGTTAGTTTTGTCTATAGTTTTGTTCAATTTCTTTCTTTTTTTGCAGAGTAATGCTTACCAGCTGGCAAGGCCTGCTAACGTGCTGGAAACCCTGTGTAGAAGTCTTTTCAAAATTCCAAAATTAAGTGCTCAGTAAGTGGTTCTTTTTGCAAGATACTCAGTTTCTTTTTTTTTTTGTATTAGTTGTGAGTACAGCTTATTTGGAGGTTCTTTTTGAGACAGTGGACATCTGATTAGGTTAGATTATTGTTTTCTCTCAGGAGCTGTGTGAAGTATGTGCTCTCTAGCTGGTGACCATCTTGGAACCTCCAGAAATTTTCTGCTTAAGGTTTTTAAATGCTTTGTGGTGTTGTTCTAACCAAGACCATGTAACATTTTTGCATGTCAGCTCTCTCAAAGGTGTTGTCAAGCTAAATTAAGTCTGGTATAAACTTGCGTAAATAGTTGACCATACCAAGAAACCGTAGTAGAGCTTGAACATTATCCGGTGCTGGCATCTCAAGAATGGCTGCTTGCTTGGACGGGTCTGGTATCAAGTCAATGCTAGTAAACAAATGAACCTACATATGTAACTTTTGGTAGTCTGAATATACACTTTAGAGGACTGAGCTTTAAGTTAACTTCACATGCTCTGTCTAGAACTCTCTTAAGATTTCTGTCATGCATGGCTTCACCATTGCCTTCGATTAATAAATCATCTACTATAACAGCACAAGGACAACTTGAAAAAATTTGCTCCATTGCACACAAAGATTTTGCTTGCAGAATTTATTCCAAATGGCATCCTTAGGAATCTATATTTTCCAAATGGGGTACTGAATGTCGTCAGTAATGAAGATTTGCAATCAAGCATCACTTGACAAAATGAACTTTTTGTATCCAAAAGCGGAAAAAACAGTGGCATTCAGTATTACAGCAGCATAGGATGATGCGGTTTCTTTAATGCTTTGTTCAAACCTCTAGGGTCAATACATATTCTGATTTCATCTGAGTCTTTTTTGTGAATAACTACCATGGACGACACCCATTCATTCAGTTGGTTCTGTAACTGGACAAATTACACCTTGCTGCACCATTTTATCAAACTAAGCTTTAACTTTGTCCTCATAGCTATCGGAACTCTTCTTGCTGGTCTGACATCAGGATCTAGCTTCATGGAATACACAACTGGAAGTCTGCCCAACTTGTCATCGAAAATATCAGCATACTCAGAAAAAAACAGTGTTATTGAAGCCGGAACTGGGACATGTGCTTATTTGATGAACTTCTTTGGTAAAAGAAAGCAAATTCATTCTAAAACTGACCCAGAGACCCAATAATGACTGCACAGGTCTTCGACCTACATAGAATAATAATCTATAATAGCTCTTGGCCACATAACATGAAAGCACTACTGAGCCTTCGGTTTGAATTTCTTCACCTCCATAAGCAACAAGTTTCACACAACTGGCCACATTCAGTTGTTCACTAGCTCTCTCCTTAGCAAATGTGTCTGCTGACATAACATTACAATTTGAACCAGTGTCTGCTTTGAGCTTGGTGTATTTACCATTGATCTGGACAGTACAAAACACCTCATTCTTTGCCAATAAATCTACTGCATCAACCTTTTCACCAATGACTGATACACCATCTATGTAGAAAGTATGGTTGCAGCTTTCTACATGATCACCTTGCTTTTTTAAGTGACCCTTGATTTGCAAAATTTTTGAAAATTATTCAATTTTTTTTACATTTGTGGCATTGCTGACCAAATGCTAAGCACTTCTCTTTTTTAGACTCATGACTGGCACCACAATTGCAATAGTTAACAATACAGCATAATTTGGGTTTCGCTGACTCACCCTTGTACTAGACTGAGCATGTTCTCTTTACTGAGCTAATCTTGGAACTTGTTAGAAGACTATGGGATTTAACTGGAAAACCCACAGGGGTTGCAGCTGCGATGTGCTTAGGCCTGCTTCTGTTAGTCGCATGTTGCAAGTTGTCTACATTTGCTCTGGAGCCTACTGAAACCACTCACTTATCACTTGTAAGCATATTTGTGCGTCTTTCCATAACTTCATGGACTTGACAAATCTCAATAACTTTACTCAGTGTTAAATCACAATCACAAAGTAAAATCGTTCTCACTACAGCACTATTAATACCACACACAAGCCTGTCCTTTATTAACTTATCTTTTAAGTCACCAAACTTACATGTTTTAGCATTGTTTCTCAGGTCAGTTATATAAGCTGCAAAAGTTTATCCTGGCTTTGATCTCTTGTGTAAAACAAATGCCTCTTTAACGTAACATTAGTCTGGGGGTTGCACATTTCTCTAAATTTGTGCTTCAAACACTCGGGCTCTTCCTTTGATTCAGCCTGTACAACAATATAACGATTTGCCCCTTCATCTTCATATACTGCTGGTGCATATACAAATTAACACTTTCTTTCAATAGCCTCTGACCCAGCTAGGTTTAACAAAATGAATGCCCTGTTGCATGCATCTTTGTCAGAATATGCTGCTTGTATAAATATATCATATTCTTGCTCAAATACTCTCCAGTTCTCTGCAATACTCTGATCAAATACAAATGATGATGGTTTTCAAAATCCATCTGACTTGACAAGAAATTATAGTAAACACAACGCAACCAAGTCCTCTAACATGCACACTTATACATATGCCAGACATTTATGCCAGTATTTGTAACTAAGCCCAATAGCACAACAAGCCTCGTATGAATAACTGAACTTTGCGAAATAAGTCTCTTGGCCACTGTAATAATCCTAAAATCACTGCACTGCAAGAAATCACTTCTTATCAGTGTAAGAAACATTTCAGATAACTGCACTTTGTAAATAAACTGGGCAGAAGAAATTCAAAGTAAGAAACATTTCGAAGTAGCTGCACTTTGCGAATAAACAATACACAGCACAATGAAATTTCCCCAAAATGGCTGTACTTTGGTAAATAATTGTACAGTGCAAGAAACACTCTTTTATGGTGGCTTTTCTGCAAACAGACACATCCAGCACAATAAACTTTTTGAAATAGCTGTAATTTGACTGCATAATACGAAAGAGTTGCACTTTGCACACAAACTCTCTGGGTACATGCACAGTAATAAGTACCCACTAAGTACATCTAAACACTTTGAGATACGTCAAATAACTCTAGTTAAGCTATTCAGAGCTTTGATCAATGCAAAATAGTAGTTTATGCCAAAACACAATACTTTGCCAAAAAACATGCAGTTGCCTTGCTTTATTTACACTTAAAATGCCCTTTCTCCATTATTTTCATTTTACTCATTCAATCTCTTTTCATGCCCATTATACTTTCTTGTGCTCGTTTTAACTGTAAACATGCTTGTTCAGCAATCCTGAGGTAATTCTGAGCCCTTTATATACTTTTCTGATAATCATTTTGTCAAATAGCTTAATTTCGAACATTTTGATTAATAAACTTTTTTATGCTACCCATTTGCTCAATAAACGTTTCTATGCTATCGTTTGCTTAGTATTGCATTCTGTTCTGTGCTCTTGTAATGCTCCGTTTCATCCTTTTTATAAATTAAATCATTTGTGCAAGTTATCATTACCTTTAGTTTGTTTCTGGCTCTTTTTTGCATTCGTTTCACTTAGTTTGTCTTCACTGTTAACTCTGCACCTTGTGGCTCTGGAACGCAATCTCTCGAATCCCGGTTCTGACACCACATTGCTCGTCTAGTCAGGATGAAGTAGGCGAACATTGTGGATTCTTGTTCAAGCAGCTTTATTATGTACAAATACATAATAAATGAGGCTAAGTAACTTTAACTTGTAAACAAACTAGCTAACATACATATTGATGTTTACACTCTGGCTGCACTTCTCAAAAAGGCACTTAAGCTAGCACGTGCTTGCTATTTATATGCATGTTCAGTCCTTGGAAATGCTTCTTAAAGGTACAACACGCATTATTCTACAAATCCCAAATCCAAACTTATCCACAGGCACTCAGTCTTCCTTCTTTTGACATCTCCAGCATTTAATAAGGACTGCTCTCAAATAAATCTTTCAAGCACTTCACTCTGTCAACAAACTGAGGATTTGACAAGCTGATTCATAAACATGACCAAATCAGAGACCAGTTGCCATAATGGTTAATGGTCTTCACCTCCCATGAACAAGGTTCGTTCCTGACCTCCGACCAATGCCTGTTTGGAGTTTGCATTTTCTCCCTGTGTCTCTGTGGGGTTTCTCCCATGTCCAAAAAACATGCTGTTTCCATCTCAAATTCACCAATGAATGGAGCTGTGGGCAGCAGCACAGAATCTACATGGTGCCCTATAGGGAAAAGAGTTGTACAGACCAACCGCTTTGGGCATCTACTGTGGTGCGCAGTATCCTCAAGATAGGAGAACACATATCACAGATTGCATGCCGTGGCAGGGCTAGCCACTAGACAGTGTAAAATATGGCTCTAAGTGATTCAGTTATGTTGACTAATGTCTCCAAAATGGGAATGGGTAGTTACTGGTGATAAGTGGGTTGAAGACCCGGCCTGTTCTGACCTACGCCAGGAACCGTTGCTAACAGTGGTAGGGGTATATGTTCCCCTAATGGTAAGTATGTGCCCACCATAAAGCCACACAGCCTTGGGTCAATAAGCTACTGGCCAGCCCGTGTCTAGTTGCCCAGTATGGGTTACCTGGGATAGCTCTGTTGAGTGAAAGCTGGACATAAAACAAACCAGGCTGCCAAACATGAACTGAAAATCGCTATGCTTAATGTAGGTTCAGTGATCGGACACGGCTTGGAAGTGGATGACATGGTGATACGCAGGAGGGTGGACATCCTATATATCTAAAAGACAAGATGGAAGGGCAGTGCAGCAAAGCCACTTGGCTTGGGATCCAGACTCTACTACTCCGGTGGGTGACAGGCTAAAAATGGTGCAGGAATTGTGGTGAGAGACAGGATTCAGAAGGCAGTGAGGGATATCATCAGAATTAATGACAAACGCATGGCAATCAGACTCCAGTGTAATGATAGGGCAGTATTCATAATCTCAGCCTACGCCCCACAGCTAGGTTGTGATAGTGAGGAAAAGAATGCATTCAGACAGCAGTTGCAGGACCTACTAGATAAAGCAGGACAACATGAATTGGTGTTGTTAATGGGTGACTTGAATGCACATATTGGGACAGACAGAACAGGATATGATGACTGCATGGGTCCACATTGGTGGGGCAACAGAAAAGAAGAAGAAGAAGCCAATTTAGACTTCTGTCTGGCAAATTGCTTGATAGTAGCCAACGCAATGTTCAGAAAGATAGACAGTCACAAGATCACATACAAGACTAGCCAACATGCAACTCAGGTAGACATCCTCCTAGTAAGGAAAAGGCATTGGGGTAGAATCCATGATTGCAAAGTCATCCTCAGTGAAACAGTCGGCCCACAGCATAAACCACTGGCTGCCACAATCAGCTGTAAGCAGTCGTCAGAGAAGGCTCTAAGGTCAACAGAGACCAGGCGGAAGCCCTGGAAGTTGACTCGAGAGAAGTACAACAGTTCAAGGAATTACTCAGGGCTCTAGCACCCCAAGAATAGGAGGATATAGGTGGAGCTGAACAAGAATGGCAGCACCTAAAAACAGCATATGTTAGGACTACAGAAAATATTTGTGGCTGAGCTAGGTATGGCAATAAGGTACATAATTAGAGCTGGTGGTGGAATGCAGAAGTCCGGGAAGTCATCAAAAGAAAGGAGTGCAAGAAGTGGGAGATAGAAAAGACTGAGCAGGCTAGCAAGGACTACTGCTTGGCTAACAAAGGAGCTAAGAAAGAAATTGCAATAGCAAAGAATAGGGCATCAGAGGCACTCTACCAACTTCTGGAAAGTGACTCAGTAAGAGGCAGAAAGAAACTATATCAGGTTGCAAGGCAAGGACAGAAAGATAAAGAAGACAGTCAGACACCCTTCATAAGGGATGCCAGCAACAGCCTGCTCACCAGTCCACAGGACATCAAAGGCAGATGGAAGGAGTATTTCCAGCAGCTTCTGAATGAAGAAACCCCCACAGAAGCTGTACTGCCCCACAGCCTACGATGAGAGAAGAAGAGGTGTCCATCCTAGAAGAAGTAAGAATAGCACTAAGGAAAATTAAATCAGGGAAAGCAGCAGGCTCAGTTGACGTCACAGCAGACATGATAAAGATACTGGGTGAGATAGGGGAGAAATGGCCCCTGAGACATATCCCAGATGACTGAAGAATAAGCATACTAGTGCCAGTTTACAAGAACAAAGGGGACATCCACAACTGTGGGCAATACAGAGGCATCAAATCCTATCACATTGCATGAAAGTTCTGGACAGGGTGATTGATAAATGGATACGTAGAGTAGTAGAATGCAAGATGGGAGATGAGCAGTTCGGATTCAGATCAGGATGCAGCATAATTGACCCAATGTTTGCAGTGAGATAGATACTTGAGAAGATGCTAGAGATGAGGAGAGTCCAACTGGGCATTCCTAGACCTGGAGAAAGCATCCAACAAGGTCCCAAGAAAGCTGATCTGGGCAGTACTGCAGTGGTTAGAAGTCCCAGAGACATTGGCAGAATTAGTGCAGGCTACGTACAAGGACTCGATGACTCAAGTACGAACAGTGTTTGGCCTCACAGAGGAGTTCCCAGTGGGAGTGGGTGTATACCAAGGTTCAGTTCTGAGCCCACTGTTGTTCATACTTGTTCATAGTGATGATGGACTACATTAGCAAACAGGTTGGAGGAGACAGATCAACAAAGTTGCTGTGTATGCAGACGATGTGGCATTACAGACAGACCCTTGGCTAGAACTTCAGCAAAGAATAGGCGAATGGAATGTAAAACTGCAGGTACGTGGGATGAAAGAGGTACGACAGTGGTGATGACAGCAAACTGGGGAAATTAGAAGAAGCTGAGAACAAAGATAGAAGGGAAGACAGTGGAACAGGTAAACAGCTTCAAGTATCTGGAAGGGGTGGTTGAGGAGAAGGGAAGTCTGAATGAAGAGGTCCAAGCTAGAATCAGAGGGGCTGCAGCTAACTGGCATAGAGTGTCAGGTGTAGTCTACGACAGAAGAATGACAAAGAAGCTGAAAAGTAAAGTATTCAAGGCAGTGATGCGACCAGTACTACTGCATGGTACAGAAACCTGGGCAGTAAAGGCAGAACAGTTGAAGAAGCTTGAGGTGATGGAAATGAAGTGCCTAAAGGGTGGTAGGATGCGCACTGTGGGGCAGACTAGGAAAGGAGGACATAAGAGCAGAAGCCAAAGTAGCTCCAACTGCAGAAAATATCAAAGAGAATAGATTATCATGGTTTAGACACATGTGCAGAAAAGGAGAAGACAATCGGGTGAGGAAGATTTGGGACAGACAGGAAGAAGGTAAGAGGAAGTGAAGACGTCCAGCAAAGAGGTGGTTGGATTGTGTGAAAGAAGATCTGCGACAGTCAGGCATGAGTGTTGAAGAAGGCAGGAGTGTGGCATTGAATCAAGAGAGATGGCGACAGTTAACACGATACCCCGACCCCATGTTGAGAAAATGGAAAAAAGCGGGTTGATAATGATGACCAAATCAGAGTTTTTTGTTTATAAAATCAAAAAGAATGTTTTAAAGGGAAAAAAGAAAAGTGAAATTTTATTTGCAGTTTTTACACAAAAAATTTGATTATTTATGGAAATATAAGTAAAGGAACATTCTGGAATATCTTTCTATGACTATATTATGAAAGACATAGATGAAGATATGTGGGGTGACTTTGTATAACAATGACTAGAATTTTGACTCTTTTCTAAAATTGTTGCTTTTGTGTCTGGGAGATGACCATAAACATTTCTTTGGAATTAACTTCTTTCCTGTAACGTGTTCTTTTCTCTACTCTTTTTGGCAAGTGTTAAGGGGTTCTCAAATTTTAATCGAGTCAAATAAGAGACCAAGTATTTAGTCGGAGTAGCATTTTACAGATCGACATACTGCATGTGAATAAGTTTGCTAATATCATGATGTTATTTCTGTTTAGAGTTGTGTAAAACAGGCATTTTGTCTTAGTAATATTAAACAAGAGGACTGATGCATGCAGCTGGTCTTCTAGGATGAAGAAGGACCTTTGCAGTGAAACAGACAACAGGTACAGGAGAGGAAGCAAACAATGTTGAATCAACTGCATACAGGAAATCTTGTACAGCAAAATAATAGCCATTCATTTCATTTACAAACATGGTAAAAAGTAAGACACACAGGCAATATTCAATGAGGGAAGTGTCTTCCCACAATGGGCACTCAAGGTACTCTACTAATGTAGCTGGAGAACTAAAATAAGTACATTTATGGAAAAAACGCAATCTAGCAGACTGCTCAAAAGGACGTTATAGCTGATGGTGTCAAAATCCTGGGACAAGCAGAAGAAAACTGATATGTTTACTTTTCCTTGATTAAAGGTTACCTCTGACGTATATACACACGCACACACATATATATATATATATATATATATATATATATATATATATATATATATATGTGTGTGTATATATATATATATATATATATATATAGCTATATCTATATCTAATTTATATATATATATATATATATATATATATAGCTATATATATATCTAATTTATATATATATATATATATATATATATATATATATATATATATATATATATCTAATTTATACGTATATATATATATATATATATATATATATATATACATTTATATATATATATATATGTATATATATATATATATATATATATATATATATATATATATATATATATATATATATATATATATATATATATATATATATATGTATATATATATATATATATATATACACACATACACACACACACACACATATATATATATATATATATATATATATGCATACATACACAAAAACACACAGACACATACATGACTGTGTGTATACATACATATATAAAATTATCATTTTCTATTTTTTTAATATTCTATTTAGTACTTGGAGCTTTTCTCCCCTAGCCTGTTGATCATGCATAAATAAACTATTCTTTTTCTGAGCAACCCAATGCTTTTGCTGCTATAATGGTGATATTTAGAGGGAAAAACAGTATTAATGTGCATAAATACACAATTAATACTTTCCTTGAAGGCTGGTGTTCTTTCTTTTATTTTTTTATTTGATTTTAAAACAATAGGCAAAATAATCAATTACAAAACAAATAACTAGACAGGTGCACAGCTGATCAATACATCAAAGTTATACATAATCAACAACAATGAATATTTTTCAGGTAAGTCTAAGTCTAAGCCAAGATTTACATGAATGTGTGATATTAGAAGTTCTCATGTTTAGAGGATGCAGTTCACTACTGCAAGCACGTTTTGTCATAATAAACTTCAGCACTAGAGGGGGTAAGATTGCTTTTCCAATTTTAGTAATTACTTTTCTGGCAATAGCAGAATAGACAAAAGAAGAGGCACTTAGGTTTTTGGAATTACCTCAGGAATCGCAGCATTAAACAGAACTAAACATTTAGAAATATATCTATCTGACCCACAGAGCTTGAATGAAATTATTAATTTCTTTCCAAAAAGGGGAGAGGACTTTACATTCATATACCATATGCATCCCAATCAGCTATTATTTCAGAATCTCATCTCCAGCATTTAATTCTATTTGAAGTATATAAAACTGTAATTTCGTTAGGAGTGACAAAAGCTCTGTGTAGGAATTTCCAAGTGAAAATTTTCCAATACAATAGAGAATTAGTTTTATCTGTAGATTTTCATATTATTTTCTTGCATTCTTCAGGGAAGTCTTCATTATTAATTTTTGGGGAATAATTCCAATAGGAAATGTCTAAATATACGAAATCTAACTTAAGAATTTTATAAATTTGTGACAAATATGATTTATTTTTCATTGCATTATTACTGATATTTATTAATAATCCCAATAATTTGGGGAACTATTTCTTACCTAGGTTAAATATCTTATTTATCTTTCTGTTCACAAAGTCTCTAAATATTTGTAAAATTAACCAATTCTCAGAATCTTGATTGTATTTGGACCTTAAATTTTCAAGGGTGTCGTATATATATGCATATATATCAGTAGCATTTAAGAACTGATGCCAGTAAATTACTTTGTTGTTTCAATACTAGCATTTTGTTAAATTTATGAGTTTCTAAGCAACAATTTGTATAAGTAATTGGAAACACAGGAAATATTAATTCTTTAATTTAATAAAAAGAAGTTATGTACTCACCATAACGTTCCATATTTGTTGTCCTTCTCGCCTTCATTCTTGCTGGTTGGGTTCGGAACCGAAAAACGGTTCCGACTCGACCTATACTAAAGCTCGAGAGCTTTCACTGGCTCGAGGCAATACCCTATCCCATGATGCCTAGGGAGATTACCCAGATCTTGTTTGCAAATACTGTACAGAGTAACAGTTATAAACATGACATAATACATATATAAACATGTGTGACCTAGAAGTAAGAAGGAAATCAGAGAACATAAGTTCCAAATTGACAAAAGCCTCACGATCCTCCAGGAGAGTGGCACGCAAGAATGAAGGCGAGAAGGACAACAAACATGGAACGTTATGGTGAGTACATAACTTCTTTATATTATGTTGTCCTATCTCACTTTCCTTCTTGCTGGTTGGGACAGCGTCCCTAGCACCTTCTTTCTTGGGTGGCTCAAGGAAACAAACTCTTCAGAACAGTAGATCCAAATGAAGCCATGTTCCAGGAGGCCAAATCTACTTTGCAATGAGTGATAAAAGTATGAGGTTTTACCCACCTTGCTGCAGCACAAACTGCATTCATAGGTAGTCTAGCTTGAAAGGCAAATGAGGTGCCATGGCTCTCATTGAATGACCTTTTATTTTTCCAGGCAGTTGTCTGTTTTGGGAAGTACATGAATAGGTAATGGTATCAGTAAGCCACTTTGAGAGGGTGACCTTTGATACTGGGATACCCTTCTTTTTATCTGAAAAGGAAACGAATAGCTGATCAGATTTCCTGAATCCTTTGGTTCTGTCCAAGCAGACGCGTAACTTCCTGTGTACATCTAATTGGTGTAAATTATATTCTACCTTGTTGCCATAGTTTGGGAAGAAAACCGGTACACAAATAGACTGATTCAAATTTGTTTCAGAGCAAACTCTGGGTAAGAATAATGGATTAGCTCTCAGGGAAACTCTGTCTCTATGGAAGACCAAGTAAGGGGGACGTACAGACAATGCGTGGAGTACTGATACCCGCCTAGCTGACGTGATGGCCACCAAAAAGACTGTTTTCCATGTTAGAATCTTCAGATGACAGAATGAAGCCGGTTTATATGGTGGCAGGATTAGAGTAGACAATATCAAATTGAGGTCCCAAGGGGCTGGTGTGGTTCCTTTACTGGAGGCCTAAGCAAAAAAGTGCCTCTCAAAAAGGCTTTGCACAGTCTATGGGATATAATCTTGAATCCCATTTCTCCAATATGGTAGTTTAATACAGCAGCCAATTCAACTTGTATGGCAGCCACTGCTGCACCTTCGTTGAAGAGTTTAGCTAAAAAGTCCATACTAGAAGTTACAAGGGTCGTGAAAGGATCAATGTCATTGTTGGGAGCCCAACAAGAAAATCTCTTTCATTTGCTAGCATAAAGCTTTCTAGTTGCCGTTATGTGGGATGAGATCAGAATATGTTTCACAGCAGGGGATATATCAGGAAGTCTGGCTAGGAGTGGAAGTGGAGCAGCCAAGCTGTCATTTTGAGGGTTTTGAGCGAGAGATGCAGGGTCCCTGATGGATGAGTCAGGAGGTCTGGAAATGGGTCCAGAATCCATGGATCCTCTTGTAGATGGGGCCATAGAAAGGGGAACAAAATTTGTCGAGGCCAGTATGGGGCAGCGAGTACCAACCTACTTCCCAATGTGTTGACTTTCGGAAGGACTTTGGAGAGCAAGTGAAATGGAGGGAAGGCATAAAGGAGACCCGGGGGCCAATCGTGTACAAGTGCATCCCTTGGTGACTCCCCCGGAGGGGGGATTAGGGCAAAGTAGCTGCTGCATTTGGCGTTCATGGACGTGGCGAAAAGGCCGCAACAAGTCTGGCCCCATTGGCAAAAAATCTGTTTTGCAGTTTCCTGTTCCAGGAACCACTCGTGCGGCATTAGAATACCCCTGCTGAGTTTGCCTGCAATCATGTTGGATCTCCCTGGGATATGCGTTGCTATTAGAAAGCATTGAGAAGTGACTGCCCATTGCCATACTCTTTGAGCCTCTCGACACAGAGGCTAAGATCTGGTTCCTCTTTGTTTGTTTATATACCACACGACTGACATATTGTCTGTCTGGATTGCAATCGTTCCTAGTCTAAGGGAGTTGTGAAATGCCTGTAATGCTAACACCACCGCTCTCATCTCTAGGACATTGTTATGCAAGTGGTTCTCATGCTCCTGCCAAACTCCTTGGACTGTCTTCCCCAGATAATGCCTCCCCCAATCTGGGAAGCGTCCGTGGTCACTGTAGCTACTGGATGAGGGAGGATGAACTGTCTGCCCAGACCCACCTGAGAAGAATGAAGCCACCAGCAGAGGTCTCTCTTGCATTATTCCATTATGATAATCTGGTGGGACATAGGCAGTTCCTGCATGGACCACTGGGTGAAAAGCAACCACTGGAGAACTCTCATGTGTAATCATGCGAGCAGTACCAAGATTATTGCAGTCGCCATGGTACCCAAGATCTTTAGAACAACCTTTGCCTGTACTTTCTTCTTTGTGAGGATGCTCTGTACTTGTTAGCGTAGGGTTTGTATCCTGTTGGGAGGAAATTTGGCTACCATTTCTCTTGTGATTAAGTCTGCTCCTATAAATGCAATATGCTGTGATGGCAACAAGGCAGACTTTTCAAAATTTATTGTAATGCTTAACTGAGAACAAAGGTGAATAGTGGTGTCTCTTGCTCTGGTAAGTAGATGGTCAGTGGTGGTGGTCAGGAGCCAGTCGTCCAAGTACGGAAACACCCGGAATCCTAAACGCCTCAAGTGAGCCATGACTACTACCATGCATTTGGTGAACACACTGGGGGTCTGTCGTGAGACCAAAGGGCAGAGTTTGGAATTGGCAATGACTGGCTCCCAGCTGAAAGCATTAAGTGACTCCAGGACCACCTGTCCATCTCTATATGGTAGTACTCATCCTGGAGATCTATCAAGCACATCCAATTGTCTTTCCCCAGAAAGGGGAGTATAGACTGCAGTGTCACCATCCGGAACTTTGACTGTTTTACAGACTTGTTTAGTCTGCTGAGATCCAAAATGGGCCTCCAGTCCCCTCTTTTTTTGGAACTAAAAAGAACCTTGAGAAAGTTCCGGATCTGATTTGGTCTGCGGGGACTCCTTGGATGACTCTTTTTTTCTAGCAACCTTTGAATTTCTAAGGTTGCCTGGTCCCTCTGATTGGGTGGAACATCTGGGACTGACCTTTTTCTGAAGGGAGAGAGGAAAGTGGTATACAGTAGACTCTGGACAAGATCGTTTGTTTGCATCTGTCGTTTGTTATGCTTAGCCAGGCATTTGGGTACAGTGACAAGTGACCCCCGACTGCCTCCAGAGGTGGACAAGGCAGGCCTCCTTTCAGGAGCGCTGGAAGGGCCTACCAGGGAATGTATCCCTGTCACCCTGATTTTGTGGACCCCTCTGCCATGAGGTCGGCGTCTTCCATTGCCATTTCCTCCCCCCTCTGCCCCTGGGGAAAGAATCACCACGCATGTCCAGAAAGGCTCTTTGGGACTTACGGAACCACATCTTTCCCCCCTTCTGGCCTTTGGGTTAAGGCCTGTTAGTGAGAGAAAAATGGACTCCCACAGCAGAAATAGTCTTTCCCTCTTGCTCGCAGCTGGTCAGAGTCTCTTTCACTTTTGGCCCGAACAAGGATGAGCCATCAAATGGGGCATTGATAAAGGAAGACTTGAAGGGCTCTGCAAACTCACATAAGCACATCCAGGAATGCCTCCTTAGGGAAATTCCTGTACCCGCTGCCCTACTCGCTCCATCAACCATATAAGAGGTAAGCCGCATGGAGGAGTTGACCACCGAATTTAAGGTAGAAAGCTGAGAGGTCACCTTGTCTGAAACCTCCACAGCTGTAGAACCTTGGAGGGTATCTCCCAACTAATTTAGGGGATCCCATTGAAGTCTAGTAAAATGGGTCAAGTAGTTCAGCGACCTGAGGGTAAAGGCTGCTGACGAGAACATACACTTTCCATATCTGTTCATCGTATGAGATTCTTTACTCGGCGGATGGATAGATGAGGACGTCTCAAACAATTCCTTTTTCGTGGCCGCTCCCACCACCACAGCATCTACTGGAACATCTTTTGTGAGGAATTCCTTGTCAGATGGCACTGTAATAAACTTATTTGGCCTCATCGGAACAGGTTCCACAGACTCTGGAGAGCCCACATGTCTTCTAACTGACTATATTCAGGACCTGGTCGAAAGACGGAGTCACCCAAGAGGTGGAAGGACGAGACCGAAAAGCCTCCAGATACACGGACTCATCCTCAGAAGGGTTTATGGACTTCCACCCACCTCTCTGCTTAAGGATCTCTAGGATGTCCACAAAGGAGACATCCTCAGAGGGTGACCATGGGGACCCTCCCGAATCATCGAGGTCCGTGTCTGAAGTGATAGACTCCTCAGGGGAGTCTAGATGTTTCCTCTTACATGTTCTCTTCCGAGGGACCTCCTCAGAGGGGTACTCTGTGGAGGTTTTGGAAGAGACAGATGCACCCACTTGGGCGTCCTGGGTCTTCATGTCTCCATGCTTGGGAGGGTGAGGTGGTAAAGAGACAGACTCTGGTGCTTTTGGGGGAAGAGTGTTCAGATCTGAGAGTGTCGCCATCTCAGGTGACAGCACTCTCCTCATGACCTCGAAAGCACTGCGGCCCCGCTTCAAGGGAGATCCCAGCTCTGAAGAACCCGGAGACTCCCCCTAAACCAAGGCATTGGACTCTGAGGCCGATGTATGTGCCGAGCTTACCTGCGCCGAGCTCACCTGCGCCGAAGTCCTGAGAGGGAGAATCGGTTCGGACAACTGTCCAACCCGGCTCTCCTCCCCAGACCTGACGTGTGAGTGTCAACCCCTAGACCCCTCAATGGACGAAGGTATTGCGGTGGTCGGAGCAGATATCGGAGCCAAAGAAGCCGGAGTGGCTCTTGGCCTCGACAGTTCCACTACGATCAAATCCAAACACTCTGGCTCTGAAGCCATCACAGAATCCTGGGCTGGGCTTGATAGAATTTTGGCCAGTGCCGGAGTCTGCAACAACCTCTTGACTGCCTGCTCCACATAGTCATCCAACAGACTTCTGGAGGACTGAGAGGACAGGGTCGATGATTTAATGGACTGTAAAATAGGTGAGTGTAAGTCTGACAAGACTGGTTCCAGGACTGGGGACCAACTCCATATGCGATACTCTGTCAGCTCCAAATAACCAGTGGAGCCGAAGAGGTAGCCTTCGGGTCCGATGGTGTATTCTTAGTCTGCTTCTTTGATGGGTCAGATTCCAGAGCTGTGGAAGCAGGTCTCTTTGAGGATTTGTCAGATCTAGGGGACTGAGAGACTGGTGAGGAGATTTGCAGGAACTCTGTTTTTTTTCTGTAGCTTCAGAAAAAGAAACCTTCAACAAACCCCGAACAAATTTATTTTTTCTCTCTAACAAAACCCTGGCACTGAAAGCGTGGCAGAAAGAGCAGGACTCCTGCAGATGGACTACACCCAAACAGTACACACAACTGGTGTGTCCATCTGTCAGGGACATTTTTGACTGCAACGGTCACACTTCTTAAAGCCCGAAGGCTTCGGTTCTTTAGAATCTTTGGACATGGCTAACCTAATAGTATACAATCAACAACAAACAGGAAGACAGCAATCCCCCTTTTTTTTTTTTTTAACTAGAACACAAGGAAAAAAGGAGACAAACTAGAGAAGTCTCTAACTCAAAAGATAGTCTCCTTTAGCCAGAGGAGAAGTCTCTAACTTAAATGGCTACTCCTCTAAGTGAAATGACAGGAAAAGGGGAAAAGCCCTCTAATTTAAAAAGAGTTCTCTAACTTAAACTCTTAAAGCTATAAAAGTGGTGACTGGATAGCTTAATATAAAAAAAAAACAATAATAATTCTCTCCAGAACAAAGAGCCAGGATAGGGAGAGGGTAACAGCCTAGCGAAAGTACGATGGCCAACCACAAAAGTAACACCAACAATGCTAGAAAGTCACAAATATCAAAGTAAACACTAATAAAAGTATAGATTAACCAAATACTCTAAGAATGTGGACAAAAACTAGCAGAAATGAAGAAAAAAGATTCCATTTAGCCTGAGCCTAGTAGGAAGCACCCGATCTGTTTAGCGGCAAACGAGATCTGTCTAATCTCCCTAGGCATCATGGGATAGGGTACAACCTCGAGCCAGTGGAAGCTCTACAGGCTGAGTTGGAACAGATTCTTGGTTCTGAACCCAACCAGCAAGAATGAAGGCAAAATAGGACAACATAACATCAATGGTTAGAACATGTGCACTTTTGGACAGAGGAAAGGATGTTATTTAAATAGGGCATTTGAGAAGACAGTGTAATTCCATTTATGCAAAAATCTTTTAAAAAACAGATAAAACTATTAGGTACTATTTGTTTATAACTGGTTGCGGTATACTTATTTACTAATATTATTTCTTAATGTATTTGTTTCCATTTTGAATCATAACATGAATTTATCCACAACAGTATAACTTTTACAACTGCTGAAGTAGCATACAATTAAATATCAGGGAATACGATTCCACCATTATCCCAACCTTTTCTTTGCCAAACAAAGGAAATTCTTGGTTTATTAGGATGCCAAAAAAATAAGTACAATATTTATTTTCTTCATCAAGTTTTTAGGTGGAGATGGTACTAAAGACGATAAGACAAACAATATTTTAGGGAGAATTACCATCTTAATAAGCATTATCATGGTAAAGAATTTGTTCCAATTTGTGACTACACTTAAAATTTTATCAACAACCTGTTGAAAGTTTTTTTGACATCATTTCTTTACTATTAAATATAATGGTTATACCAAGGTATTTCATTTGACTGCTATTCCAACTGAAGTTAGAATAGTTTTTGTATGACTTTTTAATTTTTTTTTTATAAATTAATAATGCACTTGTTTTACTGTGATTAAATCTTTTAAGTTTGAAATTTCTTCAAACTGACTCATAGAACTAATATGTTCTAATGGGTTCTAATGAATTCTGTAGGAAGAAATAGCCAGGGAATTCTTATAGCTAGGCTTGTATAGGCCCTTGGGCCGATAGCCTAGTACCAAACTATGAACCTATAATTACACATTCTAATTAATTTTCTATATTTCCTACTGTTAGTAAAATATCATCAGTAGACAGCTGAATCTTTACTTCAAAATCTTCTTTTATTTTTGTATTATTGTTTTTATTGGATCTAATACTATTAGCAAATGGTTCTATAACTAATGCAAAAAGTAAAGGTGATAATGGCCAGCCTTGTTTTGTGCCTTTTTGTAATTTAAAGGAATGAAAAAGAAAACTCATTTTAACACAAGCACACAAGGTATTGTACAACTTAGAAATTAATGCAATTAGCTCAGGTTTGAAATTATACACCCAAGTGTTTCAAACAGGTACGACCAATTAACTGAATTAAAACCTTATCTAAATCAAGACCAACAATAGTTCTTTTTTATTTTTAATTACATAGTCTATTAATATATGTCTTCATTTACACTTTTTAAACACAATCTGAAACTCTACGTTAAAACACATTGGTTATGTCCCTGTACAAATCCAGACTAATCTCATACTATATCCCAAACACCCTCTCTTAAGACCTAATTCCTGCTCTGTGTCTTTTTAGATCAAGGCCTACCCTTGGCAAAAACATAACTTATCCTAACAGAGATAATTTAAAATACCTAGTTAAATTCTTCTGCATATAATTCTAAAGCATCCTACCTAATGGCAGGAAGCAAGTATTGTTTAAACTGAGAGCATTGCTGAACTGTTGAAACTTGAAGTATGTATTTTTTAACAATTACTTTCTAGTTACTACTGAAGCCTTGTACATAAAGTCTAAAATATCTTATCTAATGCTTGTAACATGTTTTTGTATAAACTGTGAAGATTCCTGAACTGTTTAAAATTTGTAGTATTTAACTGTATAACAACTAGTACCTGTATGTTAGTAATCTCTTGGAGCTTATCTCCCCGGGACTCCACTGAAAATGGACATAAATCCAGTTAGACTATCCCGGTCAACAAATGTAAAATAAAATAAATAAATAAAATGTTATCCTGTACTTGTTTATTTAAAATCCAGTTTGATCATTGTTAATTAGTTTAGGTACAAGTAGATTAATTCTGTTAGCTAAAATGGACATGAAAATCGTATAGTCCACATTTAAAAGTGAAATGGGCTTGTATGATGAATACTTTGCAGGATCCTTCTCTTCTTTTAAAATGGGCGATATAAGGGAAGATTTCCATGATGGGGGGACTTCAGCAGTTGTTTTTACTTCTCTACAGACCTTATCTAATATCTTAACTGCATCATCCAGTAGTATGTTATATAGTTCTGGTATATGACCATCTAAGCCCAGCACCTTATTTATCTTTTTTATTTGATCTTTTATTTCTGTTAAAGTGAATGGTCTATCATATTTTTATTGGTTCAATTATTATTTTATATTTGCCCTTAGAAAGGTTTCAACTATATCATCATTATCTAGGTTACTTGCATTATTTAGATTTTCATAAAATATTTAAAGCCCTCAAGAACACCTTTAATATCTGTCCTTTCTTTCTTATTATTTATAGGTGTTATAATTTCTTTGACATAGGTTCATAGGTAGGTACTAGGTTATCGGCCCAAGGGCCTTATTAAGCCTAGCCAAAAAGATTCCCTGGCTTTTGCCACCCAAGAAAATTATTTTCCTGTGCCCCTGTCGAGCAGAGCTACAGAAGTGATCCCCGGGGTGAATTTCCTATTTCCCATCCACTCATCAAGATTCTTCTTGAAGACTGCTAACGAGGAGCTCTGTTTGATATAGATGGGTAGCTTGTTACAGAGTATGGGAAGTCTCTGGGACAGGAATCTATCCCTCCAGCATGTTCTGTTTATTGTGGTGACCAGGTGTAAGTCTCTAGAGCGTGTAGCTCAGAGGGATTGAGATTTCTTTAGGTAGAGCATGTCCAGCAGCTCTGGGATGGACATAGCTTTGTATGTTAGGTAGACAATATGTGACAGAGTAAAGCTGGAGTTTTATGAAGACTGTCAGCGTAGGGCAATTGCTTGAGGCCAGTAATCCTCTTTGTGAGGTATTTCTGTGGCCTTTCCAGTTCTTGCAGATGTCTTGTGATGTACATACCAAAAGGGGCGTTGTACTCTATACTGGGTCTAATGAGTGACGAGTAGTGGAGAACAATGACCTCTTTTTTCCGAGATGAGAACCCTTTTGTGATGAGGTGTGCCATGTAGAAGGATTTCCTGACCACTGTGGCAATATGAATATCAAAGGAGAGACTACTATCCACCTGGGTCCCAAGGTCTCTTATCACACTTTCGGTGTTAAGTAGACTGCCGCTTATGTGGTAGTTCATGGGTACAGAGTTTTTATCAAAGGGGATGACAACGCATTTTTTGGCAATGAGCTTGAGACCATGGCTCCGACACCAGGCATCTGTCTCAGTGAGGCCCTTTTGTAGGGTGTCCATATCATTTGGGGATTTGACTATGGCTCCTAGTTTGCAGTCATCTGTGAACTTCGTTAGCCAGAGACCTTCTGTGTTAGCCTGTACTTCAGAGAAGTAGATACCAAACAGGAGAGGACCCAGGACTGAACCCTGTGGTACTCCACTTGTCACTGGTTTGAAGTCGGATTTGAAGTTTGCAACTTTCACAGTGTGGGTTCTGTCAGAGAGCCAGATGGCAACCCACTTTGTGAAGTAAGGATTTATACCTAGTTTAGTGAGTCTATTTATAATTCCAGAATGGGGGATGGTGTTGAAAGCCTTGGCGAGGTTAAGATAGGCTGTGTGAACCACCTTACCCTCGTCTACAGCTTTGGTGACTGCTTCAAAGAAATCTATCAGGTTTAGAAGACATGATCTGCCTTTTACAAACCTGAACTGGGTGGAGTCTAGAGATAGGAGGTTACCAATGTCTTTGTTTATAAGTTCCATGATGATACATTCCATGGCCTTGCAGACCAGGCTCATCAGGCTAAAAGAACGATAGTTCCCAGGGTCCATGGTGGCTCCCCCTTTGTGGAGTGGGATAACTGTTGCTGTATGCCACTCAGAGGGCACAATGCCTAAGGTGAGGCTATGATTGAACACGGTACTTAGGTGGGATGCCAGTTCGTTCTGAAGTTTGTGTAAAACGCAGCCTGGGGTGTTGTCCGGTCCCATAGATGCTGTGTTCTTGGCTTTAGAAAGTGTTCTTTTTTACCTGCGTAGTTGTGATTACAGGGACTATGCATTCTTGAGGTACAGATATGAGCCCATTAGGGGGTGAGAGGGAGTAAAGTTAGCACTGAACCTACCTGCCAGGATGTTGGCAATATCAGTTAGCTCTTTAAATTTTGTGCCATTGTGCTGCAACTCCAGAGCAGATGTGGGTGTTGCCATTGAGATTCTTGACACAGCTATTGAATGCTTTGTGGTTGTCTTTAAAATCAGTGGCGATTTTGTTTTCATAACTAGCTTTGGAGGATTTTATGAGGGATCTCAGCTTCTTACTGAGGCTGACCAGGGAGCTCCTCCAATCGTGGGATTTTACTCTCTTTTGCAACAGTTTCTTTCTTCTGTTGTAGAGTTTGTTTATGGCAGGGGACCACCAGATTGGGTTCCTTTTTTTGGAGGATAGCTTCTTAGTTTTGTTAGGGATAGCTCGGATCCATGCACTCGTGTAAGTGCTTATAGAGTGCATTTGTGTACGATCTGGCAGTTGTGACTGTATTGTCCATCTGCATGGGTGTAGTGAAGTTTGCCACTTCTGTCTTAAGAAGCATGAAGTTGGCTTTGGAGAAATTTTTTACGGTGGTTTCCTTAATGGGGTGGGGGCAGGATGTGGATATCTAGGGTGATTAGCTTATGGTCAGATCTGACCAACAAGGAGTTGACCTCAGGTGTGGAACACCGGTCGTTCATGTTGGTAATGACTAGGTCTAGGATGTTGCTGCCCCTGGTGAGGGTGTGGATAAGTTGATCCAGGGCAATGGAATTTATGAATTCCAGAAAACGTTCAGCAAAGGAGTTGGTACATGAGCAGTTTTCCCAGTTAATGGTGGGGTAGTTAAAATCACCCATTATTAGGGTGTTTGGTTGGACCTTAATATTTTGCAGTATATCAAGAAAGGAGGAATGGGAATCCTGGGGCATGGTGGGGAATCTGTAAGCAGGCTACATTTTGGATTGCAGTTTGCCCAGAGTTAGTTGCACTTGGATAATCTCAGATGCATTATGCTGACCAACTAGCCTGCAGGTGTGGATATCCTTAATTAATATGGACACACCTTCAGTCTTTAGTGTTTCGGTCCAGGTTAGATGTCCAAAAGGTGTGGTATGAATTATAGCCTGGTAATGCAGAGGTGCTCTCTGGAGCCATGAACCACGTCTCGGTCACTGCACAGGTATCGATATTCGATGTTCTCCATTTTAAGGAGTGCCTCGAGTGAGTGCATTTTGAGGTTTAGACTTCTAGCACTGAGTAGCATTACCCTCAGTTTTTTCTTGCCTGTACCTGTTACGATGGTCAATTTGTCATTTGAACCTTGCTTAAAAAGGGCACTATAGGGGTGGCAAAGATCCTTGGCCAGTATCCGGAATCCCAGGGGTGACAGGTGCAGGCCCTCTCTGGCAAAGCATCGTGATCTGCTGATGTCTGTCGACCATGTCATCCCAGGTAAACCGATACTGGATCCCCTCCGAATTACACCAGAAGCTTAGCCAATTGTTGAAGTCAATCATTTTGTCCTTGTACTGTGGTATCATTCTTGGCAATGGCAGGATGCTACTCAGGGCTATAGTCACACCTGCCTGGGCTACAAGATCGGAGAGCTCTTCCATGTCTCTTTTCATGTAGTCCAGGGAGGTACGTCTCAGGTCGTTCACACCAACATGGACAAAGACGGAGTCATATTTGTACTTGTGGAGTGACCTGAGTGTGTGCGTTATGTGGCGGATCCTGGTACCCGACAAGTAGCTAACAGTAACCTTCTCCTTGTCTAGCCTGGTGAGCGGGACATCTGTGTGCCTGACTACAGAGTCACCTATCACTAGTGTGTTGGGTACGCTGGATTTTTTTAAAAGAAATTGTTCATTTTCAGTTCCAGTGGTTTGTATACACTCTTTAAAGAATTATTCTTTTTTTACACCATTCTCGTGTTAGAAAAGTTCTAAACTTTAAAGCTGATGTTTCAAGATTAATACTTAGATAAGAAAAAAAAAAACTGTAACTATAAAACTAAAACTAAAACTATAAAGGTGGTTAGAAAATCTTTCTATGTGGCCCACCTAATCACAAAAGGGTTTGCGTCCAGATCGAAAGAGGTCATTGTGCCCCTCTACTCATCACTCATCAGATCCATCATAGAGTACAACGCCCCATTTGGGATGTACCTTACAAGACATCTGCAACAGCTGGAGACTACAGAAATATCTTACCAAGAGTATCACTGGCCTAAAACAGATGTCCTATGCAGCTCGACTGAAGAAACTTCCATGTGTACTCGGCTGCATACCACCTACTCAGAGGTGATCCCTGCCTGACATACAAGGCCATGTCCAACCCAGAATTGATGGACATGCTCCACCTAAAGAAAACCATATCCCGAGTCACACACTCTAGGGATCTAAACCTCACCACAACAATAAATAGGACGTACTGGAGGAATAGATTCCTGTCCCAGAGACTTCCCATGCTTTGGAACAAGATTCCAATCTACGTTAGGCAGAGCTCCTCACTAACACTCTTCAAGAGAAACCTTGATGAGTGAATGGGAAACAGAAAGTTTACCCCGGGGATCACTTTAGTGGCTCTGCTGGACAGAGGCACAGGGAACTAATCTAAGGAACGGCGAAAGCCAACACATTCTGGCTAGGCTTATAAATGTCTTTGGGCAGATAGCCTAGTACCTACCGATGAACCTATAATGGGCCTTTCTTATGATGCTCCAGAGTTTAAAATCAAACGGGAAGACTGTTATTACAATTTTTTTTCTTTTTAACAGAGTGAGCTGTTAATCAAGTATGATAAGAACAAACATGAAATACTGGTCCAAGAGTTAAAAAACTAAATGGGAAAACATGCTTAAAACTTCTGAAAGAGCATTGAACCATGCTATGGAGTAATGCTAGAGGAAAAAAATGAATAAACTTGAGGCAGAATTAGTAAAGCATAAATGTCTTAAATATCATGTGAAAGGCTTGGCAGCAGGCAAAATGCATGCATCTGACAGGAATGTAAGGGGATAGCTATTTTCACCCAGTGCATTAACCGCTCGTTCTGTTTCAAACAAAGGAGTATGGAGTTTTCAGCAGAAAAATAAAGAAATATTGTGACATCATGAGCACAGTCCTGCATAACAGAGGAACAATGCAACATGAGGTGAGTAACAGCAAAGAAAAACTGAACAACGCAGCCACCTGACAAGCATAGGCTATATAAGCACAAATATTAAACAGCAATGATGATGATGATGATGATGATGTAGCTATTATCTTCAAATAAATAAGTGGGTTTGGCATGTGACATCTCCGAGTCCAGCTCAGTAAAGCTGCAGCTGATTGCATGTCTAACTGCTAAGGAAAGGCTGACAGCAACAGATTATTTCCCTTACTGCATTCTAGTTAAGACAATTCAAATACTGCATCCCAAAGCCCCATTTCTTGGCATCAAGTACTGAAGAAAGCTGACAGGATAATCCATACATTACCCTGTAAGCAGATTCTCTAATTGTTATTCTGAATCAAAGAAACGTTCAGAAAAAGACAGTGAGACAGCGGCTTTAGTGTCAAATCAACCAGAAAAAGGAGAAAAGATACAATCTTATCATTTCCGATTATCTTTGATGGGAACCCTCCTTCTCTTTTTTCTTTCTCGAGAGGCCAATGATTTAATCATACTTTTCATCAATTCAAAATTGGCATTTTTTTTCTCTGAAGCTCTCACATGCAGGGGGTTCATGCACTCAGGGCCAATACATGTTGTGATATCATGTGCCAAATAAATAATTATCCCCATCACTTTGCTTTCTTGAAAATCAAGAAATAAAAGTAAATATTTAAAATCTGCAATGTTGAAAAGTAAAATACAAGTATATACCTGCAGACACGTAGGAAAATCCAACAGCTAAGTCTGGAGAAAGGGTATGAGCCCATCGTACAACAAGAACATATCTGTTATAACTAATGCTGAAGACCAGCCCTGATGGATTAAAGTCCGACTTTGAATCCCAGGCAGTAAGCAGCCAGGCCTGGTCCTAATGTAAAGCTGTTCTACACGAAACCCGACACCCAGTACAGCAGTTGTAACAGTGTTTGTTGAATGTATGCAGCAATATTCAGGTAGCCAACAAAGACAACAATGTTCTACTTGGAATGGGTTTTCTTGGCTACAAGAAGTCCTCCCCTCCCCAGATAAGATAAACAGCTGTTTGGTTTTCCTAAAACGTGAGCGGCTTGTGCAGATTCAAATCAGAAAGAGCTTTCTTGTCTGGTTTCTGCCCCGCAAAAGAAACCAGAGAGAAGGCCGAATGGTTTCAGTGACAATTCTAACCACTTTAGGAAAGAAAGTTTACATTCTCTAGGGCAAAACACGAATCCCTACATGAGGCACTGCAACTCTAAGATCCTGAGAGCAGAGGTAATGACCACTATAAAAGACCATTTTCTAAATGTTGAACTTCAATGTTGTAAAAGCAATGGTGTGCAAGCCTGTCAGTCAGGAAGCACCAATCCTATGGAGGGAAGGTTTTTTTCATAGGAGATTACTAGGCTAATTGCCCTAGGGCCTAGAGGGGTGCTATCTATATCATAATTAGCATGGGCTACTACTTTGGCAAAGGGGATAATGAGGCATTTTTTGGAGTTTAGTTTTAGTCTGTGACTCTGGCACCAATCATTTCCCTGCGTCAGCCCCTTTTATAATATGTTTACATCACTGGAGGACTCGGTGATCATGCCCAGTTTTCCACAGGCCATCTACGTTCATGTGGACCTCAGAGAAACAGATTCCAAACAGCAGAGGGACCTCAGAGAAACAGATTCCAAACAGCAGAGGGCCCAAGACAGATCCTTGTGGTACCCCACTGGTAACTGTTCTACTGGTGGAGGTGGACTCCCTAACTTTGACAGTGTGTGTTCTGTCAGTGAGCCAGCTGGCTACCCATCTAATGACGTATAGGTTAATCCCCAGCTGGGACAATTCTTAATGATCCCTGAGTGGGTTACTGTGTCAAAATCCTTGGCTAAATCAAGATAGGTGGTATGTACTGCATGGCCCTTGTCCAGGGCTTTGGTGACAAACTCAAAGAAGTCCACCAGGTTTAATTAGCAAGATCTACCCTTAAATCCAAACTGGGTCGGGTCAGGAGTTTAAAGGTCACCTGTGTCTTTGTTGATAAGGTCCATGATGATTCTTTCCATGACCTAGCAGATAAGGCTGGTTACACTTATAGGACAATAGGTTCCTGGGTTGGTTGATAGACCCCTTTGTGCAAGGGGATTACTGTTGCTGTTCTCCACTCTGCCAGAACAAAGGCCTTGCTCAAGCTATGGTTAAATAGAGTGGCAAGTGGTTCCACTAGGTCTTGTTTTAGATTGTTTAGTAAGCAAACTGGGATGTTATCAGGTCCCATAGATGCCGTGTTTTTGGCCTTGGAAAGCACTTGTATGACCTGTTCTTTGAAAATACTTGGTAGAGGACTGGTGTAAGGAATGCTTTGGGGTATGGTGGGGGGTGAAGTTATTGCCAAATCTGTCAGCTAGCATGTTGCCAATTTCCTCAGGTTCAGTGCGAGTGGTACTGTCCACTATAAGTTCAGCACAAAGCTGGGCATTCCCTTTTAGGTTTCGGACATAGGTTCATAGATTAGTACTAGGCTAACTGCCCCTGCGAGCCATTTTAAGCCTAGCCATTTATCCCCTGTGAGACTCAAACCCTGTACCTTGTGTTTGTAGGGCAAACACCTTAACCATTAGGCCACCCTCCCAACCCCTATAGCTAAAGAATGTCTTATGGTTGTCTTTAGCTAAGAATGCTAACTTAATCTTGTAACTAGACTTAGAGGTCTTTACAAGACATCCAAGCTGTGGAGGGCATTCTTCATTTGCTGAGTAAGTTCCCTCTTGTTCTTAGATATCAGGGTCTTTCTTTTGTTATATAACTTACTTATACTTACACTCCACTAGGGTGTCTTGTTTTTTTTTTTTGGGAGCACCCCGTTTTAGACTTGTCTAGAGCATAGTGTATTAGTCCACTAGACCACGCAACAAGTAAATCTGACTCAATACATTTGTTTAAGTGGCTATATAGCGCTTTTGTATACTCTCCTGCATTGCAGTCAATGTTGGCTGTGTTATCAGGGGCTTTGAAAATTTTTATACCATCATAGGCTATAGTTTGCTTTGGAGAAATGTTTACATTTTTGATCCTGTGGGGCTGTCAGGTCTGATCTTTACTTCAAACGAGACTGATTTATGGTCTGAGCTTACAAGGGAGGGCAACACACAAGGGGTAGTGCAGTGACCAGGTCTAGCACATTTCAGCCCCTTGTGGGGGTGCAGACCAATTTTTCCAGGGCATTTGAATTAAAATCCAGGAATCTCAGAGTGATCGCGTTTGTACTTGTGTAAGTCACCCAAATGATGGAAGGATAGTTGAAATCTCTCATGACCAAGGTTATCTGGCTGTATACTGAGTGACTGTAGCAAGTCCAGGTAACTGGTGGGCTTCTCCTAGTTCATGGTGGGGGACCTGTAGCTAGTGATGATGTGGTACTTTTTTTGGCTATAGTTATTTGGACCTGGAGTAGCTCAAGAGAGTCGCACTGTTTTACCAGTCTCAAGGTGTATTTGGATTTAGTGAAGATGGATACACCTCCACCTTTGGTCCTTTCACACTAGTTTGGAGGACTGAACGTGTGAAAGGCATTTTAGCCTTGGACTGTCGGGGAGCTTCTCTACAGCCTTGAACCAAGTCTCAGTGACTGCACAGATGTCAGCATCTTCCAAGGTGAGGAGCGCTTCCAAGGACTGCAATTACTGTTTAGGCTCCTAGCATATATAGCACGACCTTGAGTTTGTCTCTAGTGGATTCCTTTACATCGGAGGTTTTGCTGTTTTGACATTGCCTAAAAAAGGCACTGTGGGGAATCAAGCATCAATGCCAGTATCCAAAAGCCTTGAGCAGACAGGTGAAGGCCATCTCTGTCATAGTAGCAGGCAATTCTTAAGTACTAATTTGTGACAGAGCAAAACACCTTAAAACCTAATGTCCTTCAATGGTGTGTTGAGATGCAGCAGCCTTTTAAGAAACTTCTTGAGACACTACCGCTGGTCCAGAACCCTGTTGTCCAAAAGCTTTGATGGGGAGAAATGTCTGACAGATGCATCACAACCATGGAAAACCAGAGATCCATATGTTACAGATCCCTCAGATGCATTAGGATGACCTGAAGCTGGACAAGCTGGGATGACAGTTTGACCATGAGTGACACCTGGCGACCACTAATAGAGTTTCCAACACCATTAGTTCCCTTCCAGTCTGTAACCCCATCAGTCTTGACCACTGTGGGGTGACAAGAATTAATTTTAGTATTTCTTCTTTGAACTTTGACATAAGTAACGGAATCAACAGGAACAGCAGGAAGTAACTACAGGAGTCTGGAAAAAAGGTTGCTATGATTCAATAAACTGACTTTATTCCAAAACAAATACTAACTGAAAGATGAATGCCAACCAGGTGGCAAATGAATTTTGGCATTGTGACATTATATTCAAATATCTAAAACAAAAAAAAATGAGAAAGTACAGTTGTGTATAATATCAGTAAATGCAGATGTTGAGTGTGTTTATTGTTAGAATAATAACACTTGGGGATTTTTTTTGCCTTGTAAGCCCTTGCTTGGCCTGAATGCCAAAGATTGTTTCCACTCTCCTAGGCTTGACTGATATCCTCCCCCAGATATCAAGACATCAGTGGATAAAGAGTTGTCAGCCAGTGCCATTTCTGTACATCTTTCTTGCCCTTCCTGGCTGAAGCTCCATTTTCCTTTGCCCCTGGCGGGAAGCCAGACCTACCTATACTATCACTATCTGGGAGATGTCACAGGGACTTGCAGAAAATCAGCTGGGTGTAGTTAGGTTCCAAAAGGGAAGAAGAGGGTATCCAGCCCAACCCACAGCAAAATACAGAGGGGATGGCAGGAGGGAATGGTTACTGCAATAGTGAAGACATAACATCTAAACTTATGGTAGGTATACTCAACAGTCTGAAACAGGGCTAGCCACTTGGCAGCATGAAACTTGGCTTTGGATGACTGTCACTGCTGAAGTGACACCTCGACCCCATATGCAAAAATGGGAAAAGGGATTATGGATGAATAGATGGATACACAACAGTGCAACATTCATCATGCTTCACTGCTGCAGTAATAACACTTGGGAAGATTCCCAATGTTATACAAAGAGGGCGACTGGCCTAAAGAACCTTACAATGAGAAAATACGTCCTTGCAGGACTGCCGAGGAAAAGTCAGCTCTATCCCTAGAGTTTGAGAGCAGATTGGAATGTTTGCAGAAAACATATAATGAGGGATAGACTACTGCCTCCAGAATGAACCGAGTAGACACTCCTCTGACAAAGGCAGTGGCAGCTGCAGTAGCTTTGGTGGAATGTGTCACAAAAAAAGCACCTCCAAGCCAAAACGAGTGGTAAAAACACACAGAAATTTAATATTCCAAACAAAGACACAAAAATCAAATGCAAAAAACGCTTTAACTGCTTCACCGCGTTTTTCATTTCAAATGGAACTTCACCAGATGCAAAACAGTTAACCAAAATCTATTACAACTTTATATACTCAATTTAAAAACAAATTATCCAATCCAATTCATATTATACATTGCTAATAAATATTCATAAGAACATGCTGACACATCTATAAATATTCATGAAGGCATGTTGACAAAGTGCACTAGCCTTTTCCTTTAATTTAAATGACAATAAAATTAAAATTAAATTGTGAATCTTTCAGTTATTTAGTTGAATAAAATCCTTCAACATATGCAATTGACCGGATGCATAAAATTGGTTAACAAAATACTTAAATTACATATAAAAAAATCCTACATAAAAAAACTATGTATAAAAGTCCCTACCATTAAAATTTCATTGACAATGCTGCCATCTAGTGGCTAAAATGTGATACTGCGTATATTTCTAAGCAGACTGAACACATTTCATGAACCTATTACAACAAACAACACACCCTATATATATATATATATATATATATATATATATATATATAAAAATCAAAATACAATTAACAAATATATATATATATATATATATATATATATATATATATATATATATATATACATATATATATATATACACACACACACATATATATATCATAAAGTGCCCATAAGGTAAAAATGCATATAGTATTAAAATAAAACTTAGTGATTAAAATACTAAAAAATATGGTAGAACGTGTCCTGATCTGCTCACACACCCTGTAGTCATGGTGCTTGCAAGAAAAGGCAATGCAATGAGAAATCAGTTAGAAATAACTTGTTTGCTAACAGTTTACTCTTGTTTAATTGCAGAGTCTATAAACAGCTGGTCAGACTTCCTGAAACTGCTAGTCTTGTTGAAGTAAAAACCCGACCTTCCTGTGCACATCTAGGGAATGAAATGCTCTTTCTCCTTTACTGTGTTGATCAAAGGAAAAGATAGGTAAAAGTACAGCCTGGTTTAGAGAAACTAAGTCATATAGGGGGGTTGTTTCTCAGGTAGACTCTATCCTTGTGAAACCTGAGAAAGGGTTCCTAAACATGGGCACCCAAAGTTCAGAAATCCTTCTGGATGAAGTGACAGCCACTAACAGGGTGGTTTTCCAGGTGGTAAATCCGAAGTCTGAAGAGGGTGCAAGCTCAAAAGGAGACAATTTAAATTTTCACAACACATTTAGATCTCAGGATGGGGTAAGCAGCCTCCGAGGAGGTCTTAAGTGAATTATACTCATAGGAGGTCTTAAGTGAATGATACTCATAAGAAATTGTTTCACTGAAGATGGGAAGCTAGAAGAGGCTATAGAGGAAGGGAGGTGGAGACAGCTGAGGCGTGCATTGCCTGTGTTCATTTGCAATGGGAATGTGAAAGTATGCATCCTTTAAATCCAAGGTGATTATGACTGCTCGAGAAAATATCATGGAAATACATTTTTGCAGAATTAGCACTTTGAACTTGGAACTACCAGGAATTTAACAGGGCTAATTTAGGTCTCTATTTTCTCTTCCTTTCTTGGTACCAGAAACAATCTGGAGTAAAACTCTGTTTCTAACTCATTTGAGGGGACTGGTTCTATAGATCATTGTGCTAGGAGATCTCGATTTCAACCTGTTCTTTGATCTGCACTTTCAGGATGCTAGAACCTTGGAAGAGAAGTAAACTGTATTCTGTACCCTGTTCTAATGATATCTATGACCCACCTGCCCTGGGTAACGGTTTGTCACTGATTTAGAGAAAGGACGAATCAGCCTTCTAGTTTTGTACAGTGGCAGAGGTCTGGGTGGGGTGGGTTTTGTGGGAGACAGACAGGGAGGTACTTGCTCGAGTCATGGCTCCTCCCTACTGGGTCCCCTGGGACAACAGTCTGGTTCTGGGATCTGCATGCCACCTTCTTTGATGTCTACCAATTCTGGTTCTTCTGCTTTTGGTTTCTGATTGGAGCTTAGCCTTCGCCACCAGTCTTTTTACAACACTTTCAGGCTTGGATCTAAAGAAGAATTTCTTGTCCAGGGGTGTCAAGGATTTCAGCTATGCCACAGAATAGGACTGGTATCTAAACCAATTATATCTCATGGTTAGTGACCCTGAGACAGCTGCCTTACTTGATGCTTCAAAAGCATAAAAGTCATAATTTAATAGTGGCACAAACAAATAACATAACTAAATATGTTAAAATAAATATTGAATAACATTAAGTACAATTTAGCCACACCCCAACAACACTTTTCAATCTCAGACTCCATACAGGTTTTGTACCAAGTGAATGGAGAACAGCTATAGTCATTTGCCTGTACACAGAAAGACCTTCCACAGACCCAGGCAATTACAGACCCACAAGTCTGACCAGCCTCATATGCAGACTTACCATGGAACTAGTCAATTAGGACATAGGAAATCTTCAAACACTGGACCTATCTCAGTTTATCAAGGGTAAGTCATGCTTACTCAAGCTGGTGGATTATTTTGAAACCGTCTACAAAGCAATAAGTGAATGTAAAACTGTACACACCTCATGCCTTGACATGGCTAAAGTTTCTGGCACAATTCCCAACTCACACATAGTAGAAAAACTAAACTGGGAATAAACCCCTATGTTACCCGATGGACTGCCAACTGGCTCACCAACAGTATGCAGAAAAATCAAAACAGAGGAAGTTACCTCCACAAACAGACTAGTCACCTCTGGAGTCCCCCAGGATTCTGTGCTGGGATCCCTATTGTTTGGCATCTACTTTTCTGAAGGCATCTACTTTTCTGAAGTAAAAGCTCATGTCAAAGGGCTGTGACTAAATAATTTTGAAGATGGTTGCAAGCATGCAACAGTTGTTGAATCCCCAAATTACTCCGTCATCCTGCAGGAAGGTTTGTCCCAAATAATATAAAAAAAAAAAAAAAAAAACGGCAAAATCATGGACTGAAACTAAATGTCAAAAAATGCATTAGTATCCTTTGGGATGGTATCTACCCGAGGGAACTACCACACTGACAACACAGCCCTAATAGTTGACCCAGTTTTTTGGGATTTGGGAACTTATGTGGAGAGTAACATAACTTTTGACCAACATGTGCCCACTGTTGTGAGAAAGTTGTTCTATACTGCACAGCTTACAAACAAAGGAATTGTGTCTAGTTCTAGGTATTTCATTGTCCCCCTTTACTCAGCTCTTGTTAGGCCAGTCATTGGATAGAATGTCTCCTTATCTGTCTAGACACATGCAACAACTGGAATGCCTATAGGGATACCTTACTAAAAGGATACAAGGCCTAAACAATATGTCCTACATAGACCGATTCATTGTCACTATACACTGTATCCTACAGACTGCTAAGCAGTGACCTATGTCTGGCATACAAGGCATCCTCCGACCTAATACTGATGATTTTACTGCACATCAGCAAGTCCAGTGTCATCAGAAATACTTGGTCTAGGGATGTAAACCTCCTCTGCAACATCAGCGGAATGGTTCGGAGGGACAGGCATATATCATGCAGAAGATACCGCTGCTCTGGAACAGACTACATCAGACATCTACATTAAACAAAGTTCACCCCTTTCCATATTCAAGTACAACTTGCATCTATGGATGGGAAACAGAAAATTGACCCTAGGACTGCACCCTGTACTACTAAGGGACTTCGGACTGCACCCTGTACTACTAAGGGACAGATGCAGCTGCTTACATGCTTTATCCCATGCATGAGTCCTCTCAGATTATCTATGATATGATCCCAGTTATTCTGATTAGGGATAATATATAATTATCGACCATGGGATGGGCAAAGCCAATCTCTAACCACATGGGATAGATTAATTCAAGCACAAAGAGGGAAATTGGCTAAGCTTAAAATGGCCCACAAGGGCAGCTAGCCTAGTGCTTACCTATGGACCTATAAAGAGTGTTTAGCAATCTGGAAACTTGCATTGCAAAGTTCTAACAACTTGTTTTGCACAACTGGTTTATAACACAATCCCAACCATAATTAATGGAAAGAAAAATGAAACAGGATAGTTCAAAATACAAATTCCTAACTTCAGCTACCTGACTTTCCAAACTACGCACGCATTCTTACAGAGCTTATACATAAAGTGTAATGGTAACATTCTAAAGCAAATATAAGTAACAAACCTTTGCAGTTGGACATACCCTCTTTACCATATGCAGTACCAAATTACACATTTCTGGTACAAGTATGTTGTTTTGTATTTTATTTTGTTGCTAAGGACAACACCTGAATTTTTCCACACAGCTGAAAGACCCCGTCATATCATGAAAGACTGTAGCCACAATGCTTCAGTACCTGAACTAATGTACAGGATATTACTATCTCCCATCCACTCATCAAGATTCCTCTTAAAGAGAGTCACAATGAGGGACTCTGCCTAACCTGGACTAGGATTTTATTCCAGAGTGAAGGGAGCCTCTGGGTTATGAATCTGTCCATCCAGATTGTCCTATTTATTTCAGTGCTGAGGTTCAAGTCTCTCGAGCACGTAGCTTGATGGGATTTGGATTTTCTGAGGTGCAGCATGTCCATTAATTCCGGGTTGGACATGGCTTTATATGTCAGGCACAAATCACCTCTGAGCAGGCGGTATGCCACTGAGTAGAGCTGGAGTTTCTTTAGCCGGGCAGCATATGGCATCTGTTTGAGCCCTTTGATCCTCTTGGTAAGATACTTTTGGGGTCTTTCCAGTTGCTGCAGGTGTTTGGTAAGGTACATCCCAAAAGGGGCATTGTACTCTATTATGGGCCTGATGAGGGATGAGTAAAGAGGCACGATGACCTCCCCTGATCTAGATGTGAATCCTTTCATGATTAGGTGGGTTATATAAAATGTTTTTCTAACCACTTTGGCCACGTGGTTGTCAAATGAGAGATTGCTATCAACTTGGGTCCCCAGGTCCCTAATTACGTCTTCCGTACTTAATTGATTACCACCTATGTAGTAATTTGTGGGTACTTTGTTTTTGCCAAAGGGGATGACTATACACTTTTTGGCGTTTAGCTTGAGGCCATGGCTCTGGCACCAGTTGTCTGTTTCTATGAGGCCCTTTTGTAGGATGCTTGCGTCGGCTGGAGAGTCGATTATGGCGCCCAGTTTGCAGTCATCTGCGAACTTGGTGCCATAATCCGTGCATCAGCAGGAATTTCTTGCCTCCTACAAAGTTAAGCAATCAATCAGGTCTTGTAGGTGGAACACCTTACACTGAAAGCTGGCATATGTGAACATGTAGTCATAAAATCACAATGTAAGTAAGAAGCTACTCTTCTAAAGACACAAGTTGATTTTCATTACGATTTGCAGTTATGTAAATTGTTTTCCAATACCTACCCATTACATCAAGTTGTGTGTGTGGTTACTTACAAAAAACGAGTAAACAGTGAAACTGGAAAAAAAAAAGAAATCAAACGCCATACAATGTTCATTTTTTTTTATAAAACCACTTGTAACCTTACCATAAGGATTACAAATGAGAGTGTAAGTGGGAGCGAAATTTACTGTAAAACAAATATGCTTCAAAGCATGACCAATACATTTTAAAAGGAGCTGATATTCAGTGGAGAAAGGTCCACTCTGAAAGTCCTCCTCCAAGACCTTCATATACAGTGTGTCCTAGTATCAGGACCATCTATGAGCATGAGGCTTCCCAGGAAGTGTAAATAACACAAACTAAGAAGCACGGAAATTCAGACGATTTTGTAAAAAAAAAAAAAATGCCTCACAGGACAACTCTACTAAAGAAGACTCTGCCTCAAAATGAAGAAACTGCAGCACAGACATCTGTTGTGAAAACATTCTGATTACCTGATTAAAAAAGAACAACCTCTCTAGTAAAATACCCTTACACTGCATTGAAGTGAGGCCTAGGAACTTACCAGCAGTAGAAGACAGCCAGCTAAACACTTGCATAGTACTTGTTTAATTAATAGCTTCTCTTCTTTACAAAGGGCAAATACATCAGAGAGAAACACACACACGTAGAGTTGCATACTTTGAGGATGAAAATCATTCACATAAATAGTGATACCTCTGAAAAACTATTCTGTAGAATAACACTACCTAGAACTGGCAACAGAGAAAAAAACACTAGATGATAGGGAATCTGGTTACAGGACATGCAAAGGCCTACCTTGGCAGAAACAAAAGACTACTGACCAAAGACTTTTTACTGCTGTGAAAAACATGACAGGACTCCTTACAATCGAGGGTATGGAGCTTCACATGAGTCACGTTCCTAAGGAAACAGCATTTTACAAAAAACAAAACTTAATTCTGCTCTGGGAGTGTGTTCAAAGGTGGAAATGTGCCAGACATTTAATTTTTGCTTAGTTTAACTGGTAGGCTACACACTCAAGTGCGCTAGCCGAATTAAAGCATTTACTGTGTTTCTGTAAAATAAAAAAAAAAAAAAAAAAAAAAAAAATATCCTTGTTTCCCACATTTACTGAACTAGAATAGTCCACTCTTCAGGTATTGCTGATCTCTGGGTTGTGTCATAGTTCCTGTGTTGCCCATATCCTTATTTGGATAGGAGGAAGCTTCTTTGTTCACCAGTAAGAGTGGAGAGCTTTGAGCAGCCTATCTGTCCCTTGAGGAGTGGTTCCAGCCCAGTGACTTGTAGCTTATTTGCCGTTTTGGGCCAGTTCCTATCTCTTTCTAACCCCCCTGCTTTAAAGCCAGCTTTAGCGTGCTTTTGCGCTTGTAATTTAAAGTTTGTCCTGTTTGTTGCATTTACCTGTTGAGGCTACACACTCATGCGCTAGCCTGTGTTACATATTTGTTGCATTTTCCTGCTGTTTGTTGCAAAAAAGAAAAAAAAATTATCCTTATTTCCCATCTTTCCTGACCTAGAGTAGTCCAAATACAGGCTTTGCTGTATTCTGGATTTTTGGAAAGTTCCTGTGTTGCCCATTTCCTTTCTTGGATAAAGGGAGGCTTCTTTGTTCACCAGTGGCAGTGGGGAGCTTAGAGCAGCCTATCTATCCCTGGAGGAGTGTTTCCAGCACAAGAATCTGGTAGTCTATTGGCCATTTTGGGCCAATTTCTAGCTCTTTCAAGTCCCCCTGTATAAGAACCACTTTGGCGCGGCTTTGCATGATTTTGCGCATAGCGCAGCATCGGGCAGCTCCGCTTAATTGGGTTTAAACCATTCTCAGCTCCACAAAGTCTGCTCTTCACTTTTTACCTTAGAACAGATCTAGTTCTCATAATAAACACCATATTCCTACTCTAAAGCCTGGCACTTGCTCACTAAAGCAATTATATAAGTCAGCACTAAAAACTTAAAAGCACAACACCTTCACAAACTCCCCTTGAGTACCTTGTTCCCCATTGGCCCTTTTTTCAATTATAAAGGAATTCCCAATACTATTCTAGCATGTCCAAAAGTCAGTTGTCAATCTCCTCTCCGGTCCAGCTGGTGAATCAGGGAATCTTGAGCCAATTTTACAACTGCCTCATGTACACAGACAACCCTCTCCTCCTCCCAACAAATTCCAACACATGTGAGAGATGCAACCATATAGCCAAACTGGAGGCTAAGCTCTCTCAACTCAGTACTGGCGTAATCAGTCAGGAGGAGAAGGAAACCACACTCACTACAATTCCAGTCTCGCACAGACCTACCACGACAGCAAACCAAACACATAAACACACAAAAACATACCCGGAGGCTCTAAATAAAAATCTGTGTAAGTAGCAGAGACCTCCAAAGCAGACACCCAAGCAACCGCTACCCCAAAACAAAACATGTGCAACACATAGCTCACAAAGCCAGTGTGCCAAACAGTTACAGCCCTTAAGGCTAAACACACCGGATACACTTGTAATAGGTGACGCTATCGTCAGGCACATTGACGTCCCGCTCACCAGGCTGAACAAGGAGAAGGTCACGGTGAGCTGCCTTGTCGGGCACTAGGATCCACCACATAACACAAGCACTCAAGTCACTCCAAGGCAAGTACAAATATGACTCAGTCATTGTCCATGCTGGTGTGAATGACCTGAGACGTACCTCCCTGGACTACATGAAAAGAGACATAGAGGAGCTCTCTGAGCATGTAGCCCAGGCCGGTATGACCCTGACCTTGAGTAGCATCTTACCCTCACCAAGAATGATGCCACAATATGAAGACAAGATGATCAATTTCAACAATTGGCTTAAGTATTGGTGTCATTCAAAGGGGATCAAATGCCTGTCAGCCTGGGATGACATGCTCGACAAGCCACGATGCTTAAGCTAGGGATGGCTTGCACCTGTCACCCTGGGCTTTTGGATATTGGCAAAGGCTCTTGCCACCCCATAGTGCCTTTTTAGACAAGGCTCAAAAGACAAACCCACCTCCATAGGTATCACAAGGGATAAGAAACTAAGAGTAATGCTACTCAATGCCAGAAGTCTAAACCTCAAGATGCACGCACTCAAAACTCTCCTTAGCATGGAGAACATCGATATCTGTGCAGTAACAGAAACCTGGTTCAAGGCTCCCAAGAGCACCCCAGCACTACCAGGTTATACCTCATACCATGCTTTTTGGCCCAAAACTTGGACCGAACCACAAAAGGAGGGGGAGTATCAATATTCATCAAAGATACCCACACCTCCAGGTTGGTGGCACAGCACGAAGCATCAGAGACTATCCATGTGCAACTAACAGTGGGTAAAACTGCCTTCCAGTTTATAGTCTGCTACAAACCACCCTCCCAAACCCAGGAACCCCACTTGGCCTTCCTGAGAACACTGGAAATTATGAAGGTCTCTCCAAACACCATTATATTGGGTGACTTCAACTACCCAAACATAGACTGGGAGCATTACTCTAGCTCCAACACCCTAGCCCAAAGGTTCCTAGAATTTATAAACTCAAATGCTATGGAACAACTTGTTACCACTCCCACAAGAGGGGAAAACATACTGGACCTGATCATCACCAACATGGGGGCTCTATGCTCCAGACCAGAAGTGTATCCCTCACTGGTAAGATCAGACCACAAATTAATCTCACTGGATATTCACATCCCGACCCCACCCCCTGCCCAGAAAACCACAGTGAAAAACTTCTCTAAAGCAAATTTCACATTCCTCAAAACCGAGGTGGAATCCTTCAAAGCCCCCAGGCCTGTGGAAAATACGGCCCAGACCGCAGAATCCTTTATAAACGCATTCTATGAACACCTTCAGGAATGCATGGATCATGCAATCCCAAATAAAACCAAGACCCAATCCTCCAAAGGCAGGCGTCCTGTCTGGTGGAACCCAGCCCTAAACAAACTATACAATAGAAGGAGGAAGCTACTACATGATAGAGCAAAATCCCAAAAAGGGAAGGCATTTCTCATCAGTATTAGCAAAAAACTACGGGCACTCATAAAATCGTCTAAGGTCAGCTTCGAGAGAAAAATTGCACAGGACACTAAGGATAATCACAAGGCTTTCTTTAGTTATGTTAGGAACCTGGGTGGTAATTCCCAGATATGCTCAAAAAGAATTAGTCCAAAATGACAAAAAATACACCCAACCCACAGACATTCATCCTAGCTGATAGGGTCAGCGCAACCCCCCCCCCACCAAAAGGGCAAATATCTATCCCAGCAGAGTGCTGTCCCCCTGTCATCTCAGATGCTCAGGTAAGAGCCGCCCTCTCCAAAGCAAAAAACACAGCATCAATGGGACCAGACGGTGTCCCGGGCTGCATCCTACATGAACTCCAAGAAGAGCTAAACCCAAACATAAAACTACTGTTCAGTCTCAGCCATACTACAGGATATGTACCCAAAGAGTGGCGTACAGCAACAGTGGTCCCTCTCCACAAAGGTGGTGTCTCAACGGTTCCTGGAAACTATCGCCCCATAAGCCTGACTAGCTTGGTCTGCAAAGCTATGGAAAGGAATATCATGGACCTCATAAATAAAGATATTGGGGACCTACAGACACTGGATCCTACTCAGTTCGGCTTTGTTAAGGGCAGATCCTGCCTCTTAAACCTGGTCGAATTCTTTGAGTCACCAAGGCCATTGACGAGGGGAAGGTGGTCCACACAGCCTACCAGGACCTCGCAAAAGCCTTCGATACAATACCCCACTCGGGCATTATAGATAAGCTCACCAGCTTAAATATTAACTCCTATGTCACTAGATGGGTTGCAAACTGGCTCAAGGACAGAACCCACATGGTTAGAATTGCTGGAGCCATGTCAGACTCCAAACCAGTTACAAGTGGCATCCCACAAGGCTCAGTCCTGTCTTGTTCGGTATATATTTCTCGGAGGTACAGGCCAACACGGAAGGACTGCGGCTGACCAAGTTCGCAGATGACTGCAAACTAGGTGCCATAATCGACTCTCCAGCCGACACAAGCATCCTACAAAAGGGCCTCATAGAAGCAGACAAATGGTGCCAGAGCCATGGCCTCAAGCTAAACGCCAAAAAGTGTATAGTCATCCCCTTTGGCAAAAACAAAGTGCCCACAAATTACCACATAGGTGGTAATCCATTAAGTACAGAAGAAGTAATTAGGGACCTGGGGACCCAAGTTGATAGCAATCTCTCATTTGAAAACCACGTGGCCAAAGTGGTTAGAAAAACATTTTATATAGCCCACCTAATCATGAAGGGATTCACATCTAGATCAGGGGAGGTCATCGTGCCTCTTTACTCATCCCTCATCAGACCCATAATTGAGTGCAATGCCCCTTTTGGGATGTACCTTACCAAACACCTGCAGCAACTGGAAAGACCCCAAAAGTACCTCACCAAGAGGATCAAAGGGCTCAAACAGATGCCATATGCTGCCTGGTTAAAGAAACTCCAGCTCTACTCAGTGGCATACCGCCTGTTCAGAGGCAATCTGTGCCCGACGTATAAAGCCATGTCCAACACGGAATTAATGGACATGCTGCACCTCAGAAAATCCAAATCCCATCGAGCTACGCGCTCGAGAGACTTGAACCTCAGCACTGAAATAAATAGGACATGCTGGAGGGACAGATTCATAACCCAGAGGCTCCCTTCACTCTGGAATAAAATCCCAGTCCAGGTTAGGCAGAGTCCCTCATTGACTCTCTTCAAGAGGAATCTTGATGAGTGGATGGGAGATCGTAGGTTTACCCCGGGTATCACTTCTGTGTCACTGTTAGACAGCGGCACAGTATACTAACCTTGAAAAAGGGCATAGCAAAATAAATTTAAAATGGGTGGCGAAAGCCAAACACATTCTGGCTAGGCTTATAAATGCCCTAGGGCAGATAGCCTAGTATGAACCTATGAACCTATGAATAAGAGCGAGGTCCTAAGAAAGTACTGGGTTTCTGACAGAGACAAAGACGAAACACTTTCTGCAGAAACAGTTTTGCCAATTTACATAACATTAAACATTTTTATCTCAGAAGTACAGAAGGTGGAAAATTTAGAAAAGTGAAACTGGACTGTGGAAGTGCTAATGTCAAGCTGAAACAAAACTCAATAAACACAAAAAAGTCCTGAGTGAGAAATAACCTGGAAACCAGCTCTCTGTGTTTGACTCAGAGTGACAAACATCTATAGTTAGTCCTAGAAGTACAAAGAATAGAAAGCTTTTTATCAGCAAGAAGCATCTGGGTAGTTCCACCTAAAAGATCCAATGAAATAGGATGATCCTCTAAAGAACCCACACACTCAAAGCCAGCAAGAGATCTGCTAGGGGAGGGAGAACGATCACAAAGAAAGAACCCACACACTCAAAGCCAGCGAGAGATCTGCTAGGGGAGGGAGAACGATCACAAAGAAAGAACCCACACACTCAAAGCCAGCAAGAGATCTGCTAGGGGAGGGAGAACGATCACAAAGAAAGAACCCACACACTCAAAGCCAGCGAGAGATCTGCTAGGGGAGGGAGAACGATCACAAAGAAAGAACCCACACACTCAAAGCCAGCAAGAGATCTTCTAGGGGAGGGAGAACGATCACAAAGAAAGAACCCACACACTCAAAGCCAGCGAGATCTGCTAGGGGAGGGAGAACGATCACAAAGAAAGAACCCACACACTCAAAGCCAGCAAGAGATCTGCTAGGGGAGGGAGAACGATCACAAAGAAAGAACCCACACACTCAAAGCCAGCGAGAGATCTGCTAGGGGAGGGAGAACGATCACAAAGAAAGAACCCACACACTCAAAGCCAGCGAGAGATCTGCTAGGGGAGGGAGAACGATCACAAAGAAAGAACCCACACACTCAAAGCCAGCAAGAGATCTGCTAGGGGAGGGAGAACGATCACAAAGAAAGAACCCACACACTCAAAGCCAGCGAGAGATCTGCTAGGGGAGGGAGAACGATCACAAAGAAAGAACCCACACACTCAAAGCCAGCGAGATCTGCTAGGGGAGGGAGAACGATCACAAAGAAAGAACCCACACACTCAAAGCCAGCAAGAGATCTTCTAGGGGAGGGAGAACGATCACAAAGAAAGAACCCACACACTCAAAGCCAGCAAGAGATCTTCTAGGGGAGGGAGAACGATCACAAAGAAAGAACTCACACACTCAAAGCCAGCGAGAGATCTGCTAGGGGAGGGAGAACGATCACAAAGATAAAGCCTTCCTTGCTTCAAACTAAAGGATACCACAAGGCGAACAGCAACACGGATGGCTCATCCAACTTAGAGTCTGGTAAATTGGCAAGAGTATGGAAAAAATGCACACACGAGACACAGTCAAGTCAGGATGAATTCACAGCTTACCCCTCTTGATTCTGGTGGATGTAGCAGAACTGGAGAATAACTCTTCCTTTTACCGATATAGCATTCAGAACAGCCTACTTGCTTCCTGAAGATAAAATACAAAATTACTGGGAAGCAGAATGGTTAACAGTTTAAGGCATGAACTAAAACGTTCTCTACCCTGAGGCAAAGGCTGGCAACTAAGTTACTTCCATGCTCCACAGCACAAAAACAGATTCCCAGAGTCTCCCTATAGAAAGGGTGAGGCTTGGTGTTCCATCTTCTTGTCAAGAAACCAACAAAACATCTGGTTATCAGACTTTAACAATGCAGTAGCTTGCAGGAGACTGGGAAGCACAGAGAGTACAGGACCACTCTCAAGTCTAGGGATTTAACGTACAGACCTATGCCCAAAGGTGCCCATTGTACTATGAGATACATTGAGCCCAATTTGCCCCTACCATAAGTAAGAAGTGTCCACAGCAAGGGACTAACATTAGCTAGGTTCTTTAAACAAGTCTACTGGAAAAAAACACTAAAAACAGAAATCCTTCAAGGCATTGTTAAATTTGCAAGCACTAGTTTGACTGTTCAATTAATCACACTTATGGTTAAACTTGCTAGCGGGACAGCAAAATGCAAGGCTAGAATGTGGCAAACTGGTAGGAAAATTTAAACCTAAATGTGGCACTGTTTCAAATCAGTCCAAGATTACACAGTGCTTGGGTTTATACATCTTAGCTTGCTACTGGAAGGCCACATTCACGCTGGGGTCCAGAGTGGTTCCAATTAACTGGATCTTCTGAGTGGGAAGAAGTGACAACTTTGTTCAGATGAATGAGACTTATAAGGAATGACACCACTGTAGTACAATTGTTGTTATTCACACCTGTTATGCATATCTACCTTATGTAATGTATTGTGCACATTAACCAATGGAAAAGCGCACAGGCTCTGACACAAACTGCTGCAGTGGAAAGGTTAGTTTTTTCCTTATATTGCCTTCTAGTCAGAGCTCTCAACTGTCCAGAGTTTTGCAGAATGTCCAGTTTTCCACTTATATTTTGGTCTGTTCCTCATAAAATTTATGGTTTTCTGGCAAATCTTTAAGGACTGAAGTCATTAAAATAATGACAGCCATTTGAGTTTCAGACTTAATATCATATGACGTTACTAGGCTATTGGCCCCTGAGGCCCTTATAAGCCTAGCCAAGAGTTTAGCCCATATTTAGACAAGTCAGCACCCAGAGCCCCTGTCCAGCAGGGACACAGGTGGAATGCCAGGAGTGTATTTTCTGTTTCCCATCCAGTTATCCAGGTTGCACTTAAAAACAGATAATGAGGTACTCTGCTTGACGTGAAGAAGGGAGTCTATTCCACAGATGGGGGAGTCTCTGGGACACAAATCTGTCCCGCCAACAAGTCCTACTGATGTCACAGACCAGGCTGAGGTCAATGGAGAGGGAGTCTATTCCACAGATGGGGGAGTCTCTGAGACACACATCTGTCCCTCTAACATGTCCTTTTGATGTCACAGAGCAGGCTGAGGTCACTTGTGCGGGTTATTAGAGTGGAGCTTGACTTGCGGATATGCAGCAGTCCCATCAAGGCAGGGTTTGAGATTGCTTTCTATGCTAGACAGGGGTCACCTCTGAGGAGTCTGTATGAAACTGAGTAGAGGGACAGGGCTTTTAGCCTATCTGTGTGAGGTAGATGTTTGAGGCCCTGGATTCTCCTGGTGAGGAACCTCTGTGGTCTCTCCAGCTGCTACATGTGTTTTGTGAGGTACATGCTGAAAGGGGCATTGTACTCAATAATAGGCCTCATAAGGGAAGAATACAGGGATGTTATGACCTCCTTGTCCCTGTATGAGATTCCCTTACTTATGAGGTGGGCCAAGTAAAAAGCTTTCTGTACAACAAAAGTAACATGGTGGTCAAACGTCAGGTTGCTATCAACCTGGATGCCCAAATCCCTCACAACTGATTGCGTGCTTAGGACCTAGATTGTTATTAATGTGATAATTTGTGGGGACATCACTCTCCTAAAAGGGGATAATGATGCACTTTTTGGTATTCAGCTTGAGGCCATGTTTCTGGCACCAGTCATTTGTTTGGGGTGAGACCCTCTTGGAGAATGTCCACATCACTAGGGGAATTGATGACAGCACCCAACTTACAGTCATCTGCAAACTTGGTCAGACATAGCCCACTGGTTTTGGCCTGCATCTCAGAAAAGTATATCCCAAATAACAGAGGCCCCAAGACCGATCCCTGGGGTACGCCTTTCGTTATGGGTCTACTACCTGATGTGGCTTACCCTAGTTTGACTAGGTGGGTTCTATCAGTGAACCAGTTTGCTACCCATCTGGTAACTTAGTTGAGAGACTGTTATGCCCGAGTGGAGAATAGTGCAGAAGACTTTGGCCAGGTCAAGGTACGAGGTGTGCACAGTTTTCCCCCTCCTCCAATGCTTTGATAACTGTCTCAAAGAAGTTGACCAAATTTAACAGACATGACCTCCCTTGATGAAGCCAAATTGTGTGGGACTCCGTGTTTGGAGGTTGCCAATGTCCTTGTTAATGAGGTCCATGATAATCCATTCCACGGCCTTGCAGATCAGGCTAGTTAGGCTGATGGGTCTATAATTTCCTGGATTGGTGGCTGCTTTACCTTTGTGCAAAGGGATGACAGTGGCTGTCCTCCACTCAGCTGTGATGAACCCGGTACTCAGGCTTTAGCTGAATAGGGCACCTAATATTCCTGCCTGAGTTCATGTAGGATGTAGCTTGGAATGTTATCAGGTCCCATGGAGGCTGTATTTTTTGCCTCTGACAGGGCAGTGATGACCTGTTCCCTAGTGATGAGGGGAGGGGGGGCAGGTACTGGGGATGTCCTGATTTACTGATAGGGGGACAGAGGGGTGAAGTGTTTGCTGAATCTGTCAGCCAGCAGGTTAGCTATATCTACGTCATTTGTGTATGAGGTGCCCTTGACCACCAGTTCTAAGCATATCTGGATGCTTCCTTTGAGACTGCGGACATATGTGAAGGCATTAGGATTGTCTATAGTAGATGTGGCCAGTTTGGACTCAAAGTTTGCTTTGGAGGATTTCACTAGTGCTCTTATTTGCTTGTTCAGGCTAAGGAGAGATTGCTTCCAATTGGTCACCTGCTTCTTATAGGTCCTGGACAGCAATTTTTTTCCTTTTCTTATAGTTTGTTTATTGCAGATGTCCACCAGACAGGTTTACTCTTCCTTGCGGAGGATGATTTTGTCGTTTTGGGTATTCCTGATTCCATGCAGCTATATAAATGCTCATACAGTACTTTAGTGTAAATTTGGACATTGGTGCCAGTTCCTACAATTGGGGGAGGGGGTTGTGAAGCTGTTTACACCATCCCTCAGGAAACTGTAATCAGCTTTTGAGACTTTTTTTGTTTGACCCTAGCTAAAGGGGGTCAGGGGAGATGGTGACTTTGAAAGTAACTGCATTATGGTTGGATGTTACCAGGAAGGATGCTGCAGTGGTTACTCATGATGGTTAATACCAAGTCCAAGATATTATCAACTCTTGTGGGGTATCGACTCGCTGTTCCAAGGCGTTTACATTGACAAAATTGAGGAATCTCTGGGCATTACCAAACTGATAAGTAAACTTTTTTGCTAATGATTTACACTGTGCTGCATTTATATATTTGCTTCATTGTTTACTGCTGGTCTCTTCTGTCTGCTTTGTTTGTTTTTCCCACCCTCTCACCCAAGTGTTGCTGTACTCTTAAACCTGGTGGCTTTGGAACTACCCGCCACTGCTGTAAAATTGATTTGATCACTCCTCCCAGTCCCATCTCATTTGCTCATGCAACCAAGTACATTGAGATCATTTGGGAAGGGCTACCCCCCTGCTTCTTTGATTTTGGACACTCCTCCCTGTCCCATCTCATCACCTCAGTCTACTGAGTAGAGAGAGAGAGCATATGGGGAAGGTCAACCCCCTTAGTTTCTTAATCTTGAACTATCTTCTGTTTCCTCCCTCTCCACTTAACAAAATAATTTACACTTTACTGCTTTTACTGTAATCATGTTCTTCCTAATTTATCAGCTTATTTTTGCTGTGTGCTCTTAAGTGTTCAAATGCTTTTATTCTGCTACATTTATCACTGCTTGTTAGTAGCTGTTAGTAGCCTGATTAAAAGTATCTGTTTTTCTAAGCATATTTGTTTTAGCACTTGTGCTTCAGACCAGTTACTTTACATTTAAGCAAGTTTTTGTGGTCTACACTCTTGTGGACAAACCCTTATCAAAACCCTCTCTCCATAACTCCGCCCAAGTATTCGGAACACTATGTCTGGACAAGTCCCATCAAGTTCTCCTGTTAGCCTGGTTGACATGGGCATACTGAGACAGTGTAGCAACTTCATGTTTACAGACAACCCTCTTCTCCTAGCACATAATTCTTCTAATTGCGCGAAATGCATGTACATCAGTAATCTGGAATCCATGCTCCCTCGTGCCACAGTCAGTACTCCTGACAAAAAGGAGATTGCCAGCGCAAACACCACACCACTCACATCACATAGCCAAGCCTGACACACGCACACACACACACACACACACACACACACACACACACACACACACACACACACACACACACACACCTATGTAGAGGTCCTCAATAAAAACTTACCTAAACAGTGGAGACCTCCAAAACGCTCACAAACATTTCACACGCAATACCAAACACATGGCACAGAGCAGAATTACACACCAGTGTCTCACAAACACAACCCAAACATACTAGTCATTGGCGACTTAGCTGTAAGACACACTGATGTCCGCCTCACCAGGCTTGACAAGAAGGTGGTTACGGTCAGTTGTCTGTCTGGTGACAGAATCTGCCACATCACACACGCATTTAAGTCTCTCCACAACAAGTACAAGTATGACCCTGTTATTTTCCATTTTGCTGTGAATGACTTGAGACATACCTCCCTGGACTAAATGAAGAGATACATGATTGAGCACTCAGAGTATATGTCCCAGGCAGGTATGACCCTAGACCTAAGCAGCATCGTACCTTCACCAAGACTGTTACCGCAATACCAATTAAAAAATAATTGATTTCAAATATTTGGCTTAGTTTCTGGTGTCATTCCAAGGGGATCCAGTATGTCTGCCTGGGATGACATAGTTGACAGGCCTTGATGCTTTGCCAGAGACGGCCTCCACCTGTCACCACTGGGATTCCGGATCTGGCCAAGGTTCTTGTCTTCCCCATTGTGCCTTTTTAGGCAATATCCCAAAGACAAATCTTCCAACATAAAAGATCTGTCAAAAAGCAAACTGAAGGTCATGCTACTTAATGCTAAGAGCCTTAACCAGAAATTGTACTCACTGGAGGCTGTCTGTGCAGTCACAGAAACTTGGTTCAGAGCTGCAGAGAGCACCCTTGCCTTACCAGACTATACCTCATTCCATAGATTCTGATCCCAAAATGAGGTCAGGAAGACTAAGAGTGGTGGAGTCTCTATCTTCATTAAGGACAAGCACACCTCCAGACTGGTTCGCCAGCATGACGCATTGAAACTACTCCAGGTGCAACTGACAGTTGGCAAGACACCCATCCATGTTATAGCCAGCTATAGACTCCACTCAATGACTAAGGACACTCACTCCTCTTATCTGGATCTATCCAACTCCATGAAGGTACCCCCTAACACCCTGATCCTTGGTGACTTCTACCACCCCCCCATAGACTGGGTGAACTATTACGGCACTAATGTACTTGCTCAATGATTCCTTGACTTCATCAGTTGTAACGCACTAGACCAGCTCATCTCATCCCCCACAAGGGAAGATAACATTCTCACCAAGAAGGGCGACCGCTGCACCACTCCCATACTATGTTCTTCCCTGGTGAGATCAGATCATCGATCTGTCTCACTCGAAGTTTCCATCAAACCCAACCCCCCTGATGTAATTGAGACAAAAAACTTCTCAAAAGCTGACTGTACCCTCCTAAGGGAGGGTATCTGTAGCTTCACACCACCATCCCCCCTCAGAGGATGCAGACAACTATGCTGACCAGTACGCCAATGCAGTATACAAGCACTTGTACAACTGCATGGACTCAACCATACCCAACAAAACTAAAACCTGTTCCTCAAGAAAACACAAGCCTGTTTGGTGGACATCTTCTATCAACAGGCTTTACAACAAAAGGAATAAACTGTTGTCCAAGGGTAAAAAGGAACAAATTCCAAATAGGAAAAACTCCCTCCTCTGCCTCAACAAGCAAATTAGATCACTAGTGAAAATCTCCAAAGCCAATTATGAATTGATACTAGCCTCCAAAACAAAGGGAAATCACAAAGATTTCTTCAGTTACGTTAGGAACCTCCACAGCAAAGCCCAGGTTTGTTCTGAATTGTACTTACAGTATAACCTACACTGATCCTGTTGACTTAGCCAACCTGCTATCAGATAGGTTTCAGTGCAAACTTCACCCACCTGCCCCCCCCCCCAAGGACCATTTCAACATCCCCGATACTTGTCCCGCACCTCACATCTCCATAGATCAAGTGTTAAAGGCCCTATCCATGGCAAAGAACACAGCTTCCATGGGACCTGTTAGTATCCCAGGCTGTATTCTGCACAATCTCCAGCAAGAACTAGCGTTGTCACTTAGCACCCTATTCAACCACAACATAAGTACAGGTTTCATCCCAGCAAAGTGCAGAACTGCCATTGTCATCCCCTTGCACAAAGGTGGTGCCACTACTGACCCTGGAAACTATCACCCCATTAGCCTGACAAGTCTGATCTGTAAAGCCATGGAGTGTATTATTATGGATCTCAAACAAGGACATAGGCAATCTACAAGCACTTGACCCCACCCAGTTTGGATTTGTCAACGGCAGATCTTGCCTGTTGAACCTGGCTGACTTCTTTGAGACGGTCACCAAGGTCCTGGATGAAGGAAAGTCAGTACATACAGTTTACCTTGACTTGGCCAAGGCCTTTGACATAATCCTCCACTCGGGCATCATCGAAAAGCTAACACAACTTGGCGTAAATCCCCATCACATCATCCTCAAGGTCAAACTAGGCACCTCCACCTCCAATAGCAGACCTGTCACTAGTGGAGTTCCCCGGGATTTGTCCTTGGACCCCTACTGTTTGGCATCTACTTCTCAGAGGTCCAGCCAAAGACAAAAGGCCTGTGGCTGGCCAAATTTGCGTATGACTAAGTTGGGTGCTGTCATTGACTCACAAATGATGTCAACATACTACAAAAGGGTCTCACAGCAATTAATGACTGCTGCCAAAGTCATGGCCTCAAGTTAAACGCAAAAAAATGTAACATTATACCATTCGGCAAAAAAACAGCCCCTACTGATTACCACATCAATGGCAACCCCCTAAACACACAACATGGGGTGAGAAACCTGGGTACTTAGGTTAATAACAATCTCACATTCAACCATCATGTAGTGGCAGTAGTCAGAAAAGCCTTTTACTTGGCTCATCTCATAAGTAAAGGGATTGCATCCAGAAAAAAGAAGGTTATTACCTCTCTATACTCCTCCCTCATTAGACCAATAATTTAGTATAATGCCCCATTTGGTATGTACCTCTCCAAACATCTGACCAACTGGAAAGACCACAGAAATACCTCACAAAGAGAATGCATGACCTCCAACACCTGTCCTATGTGGACAGGCTCAAATCACTATCACTCTACTCGGTATCGTACAGGTTGCTCAGAGGTGATTTGTGTCTTACCTACAAAGCAATCTCGGACCCTGGCCTGCTACAGATGCTCCATATCCATAAGTCTAACTCTTCGCACATTACCTGCTCGAAAGGCCTGAATCTAATATGTGACATCAACAAAACCTGCTGAGATACAGGTTTGTTTCCCAGAGGCTGCCCCATCTCTGGAACAGACTTCCCATACATGTCAAACAGAGTTCCTCGCTGACCCTCCAAGAGCAACCTTGATGAGTGGATGGGAACCACAAATTTGTCCCGGGGTTCCACCTGCATCCCTCATTGACAGGGGCAACAGGTACTGACTGAGGTATCTTGATTCTATGATTTGTGCTCTGGCCAATGAATAGTTCTTCCAATCTATGTTTGAGTAAAGTCACCCAGGATCGGGGTAAAGGGTTGAATCTTGATAGATATGAAGAGATCCAGACAGGTGCAGTGGGCATATTGAGTTAAATTTGGGGGCCTGTAGCTAGCTATGATTTGAATAGGGGGCCTGTCAATGGTTAACTGCACCTGGAATGTCTCATGTGCATCATACTGTTTGACCAGCCTGGAGGTGTGTATCTCTTTAATATACATTGACCCTCCACCTCCTTTGGCTTTGCTGACCAGTTTGTGGTCTTAATGTATGATAGGATGAGTAACCAGGTAAGGCTGGGGTGATCTCCGCAGCTTTGAGCCAGGTTTCTGTGACTGCACAAATGTCAGCATCTTCCAGGGTTAAGAATGCCTGCAATGAGTGCAGTTTCATGTTTAGACTCCTAGCATTTAGCAGCATGACCTTTGATTTTGCAGTTTCTTCTATGCTCTACTTTCTGTAAAAGTGCATGTTTCTTCTGGCATTTTGTTACAGCATTTTTGCATTGCATACAGAGTTTTCTTGACACAAGTCGTTAAGTTGGAGAAGGAAAACTAACATCAAAGACTTTATTCTAGTTACACTATTAAAAACTGTAAATGCAACACAAACCATCTCAACCCAAGTAACACCTATTAATATTAGAGATCAAATTTCTCACACTTGGAAACTGAACTATAGTTATTACTTTGAAAAGAACAATTAACTTAGGCTACATTTTCAAGCCTGTTATTCAAACATTCCTTAAAATGCTGTTATCAGATATGGCCATTAATGAAAATTAAAGGAACCACAGTAATTAAACATGTGGACTTATGCTGCCAATCAAAAGTAGACAGTCACAGTACTGTTAAAAGTTGATGAGGGAGAAAACCACAGTAAATGACTGACTCATCATAAGTATTTCTCACTGTCCCTATAAAATGATCAGGAAGGTGAAGGCAATAACTGTTAAAACAAAAAATCATACTATCCATGGCAGCCCTTTTCACAGCATTTTGGGCTATAACAAACTAGAAAATAATAACCACTTAGTTTGATACAGAGACATTAGTACTACAGAAAAATTCAAGATTTGCTGAAAAACTTTTTTTTTTCATTTTGTTTTTTTGGTGCAGCTCTCCTTTAAGGTCAATCACCTGTGAATTGTGGGAGAAGCTAGAACCTACTATTAATTAAAGGGAAAAGAAAACATTTCAAAGTTTTACTGGAAAGGTCACTCAGACTCTGCCACAGACTGCTGTGAGGGAACGTTATTTTTCTTATATTGCTTTCTTGTATTTTGTATACTGTTGTCCATATTTACTACACTGTATTTTACTTGCATTCTGCTGTCTATTGCATCTTTAAAACAGGAAAGATGCCAAAGCTGAGTCCCTGCTGTTGCAGTGCTCATGAACTCATCATATCTCTAGTTGTCTGTCTTTACATTAATTTGGCCACATAATTCCTTCCCTCTCCTATTACACTGACTGTTGTCAGCAACCATGGAATTATTTTATGAAGTTACTATTACTCTACTCCATGCTCACCCCCATCCAATCAGTATTGTTTTTTTGTAATTAGTGGCTCTCCTCTATGACTAAAACTTGAGATACCCTCTCTAAAATATCTTTTTACCTGCCCAGTGCACACTGCAGTTTTCAGAATATTAACCCATTTTTTCCATCTTACTTTTAAAATCTGCAAAACCTGGGACAAGACTACAACTCACTGGAGAGCCTATGGTCTGCCTCTCAGTAATCATCTTGGGATTTGTGCTTCTGTTTTACTCCTGGTGACAGAACGAGCAGAAGTAATTAGTTCATACACTTCCTAGAGACTTCAGATCACTAGAAAGCCTCATAACTGCTTCTTAGGAACAAGTTTGGGAATTAGTGCTACTGTTTTGCTCCTTATAAGGGAAGGAGCAGAGGATCATTGACTTCTGGCAGTGTGTGAGTGTAGGACTTTTCTGATTCATCTTGTTGTTATTCAGGGCATTTACCAGGTGAAGGTTACAATAACATTATCTTGGACAAGACAGCTAATCACCAAAGAGCCTGTGCCCACTTCTCATCTTGGCTATTGTTTTGCTTCTGGTGAGAGAAGAAGCAAAGGGACATCAATTTCCAGCTGTATGAAGCTGTGGACAGACCAATATTAATAGCTGCCAGGTAACAGACAATTGGTGAAATCACCACTATTCATTATTCCTGACAAACCTAATTCTGTCTTTTAAAGAAGTATGGCTAGGTTAATTACCATCTAACCTAACTTTAAAGCATCTCACTACATAATTTATCCATAAATCTTCACAGGATCATAGGAGATTACTAAGTTATCAACCGGAGGTCATTTTAAGACTAGCCATTCCAACCCAAGGTAATATCGTAGAAGTACTAGTCAATACCCAAGACTGCATTTAGTGATGACTGCCTGTGTCCAGGAGGGTTGTGGTTGCTATCTCTAGTAAGAATTTACGGTGCCCCATCTACTCAGTCAGGTTCCTCTTGAACAGTGTCACAGAGGTGCTATTTTATACATGAACTGGTAGCCTGTTCCAAAGACATGGCAGTCGCTGGGAGATAAATTTGTCCCTCCAGCATATCCTATTTAAGTCACAGGCCATATTTAAGTTCCTGGAACATGTAGCCATAGACATATTTGATTTACGGATATGCAGTAAATTCATTACGTTTGGGTCTTGGGTTGCTATGTAGGCCAGGCATAAGTCTCCCCCAAGATGTCCATATGATACGGAGTATAGTGACAGGGACTTTATTCGGTCCGTGTAAGGCACATGCTGGAGGTCCTTGATCTTCTTTGTTAGAAACCTCTGAGGTCTCTCTAATTGCTGCAGGTGCTTAGTACGGTACATACCGAATGGAGCATTATACTCAATTATGGGGCTGGATAAGTACCGAGTATGGGGGGGGGGGGTTATAACTTTGGCGATGCATTTACTAATCAACTGAGCTACGTGGAAAGCTTTCCTTACAATGGTAGACATGTGGTGGTCACAGTTAAGGTTGTGGTCAACCTGTGATTCCAGATCCCTTACCACTTCATGGGTACTTAGAATATGGTTGTTGATTTGATAGTGTGAAGAGACGTCTGTGCCAAAGGGAATGATGATGCACTTCTTGACCTTCAGTTTGAGACTGTGGCTAACACACCAGTCATTGGTCTGTGCGAGACCTTCCTGTAGTATAGTGACATAATTTGGGGATTCAACGACTGCACCTAGTTTGCAGTCGTCTGCAAACTTGGTTAGCCACAACCCTTTAGTTTTGACCTGAACTTCTGAGAAGTATATGCCAAACAGTAGGGGGTTCAGCACTGACCCCTGTGGCACCCTGTTGGTAACAGGTCTGCTGGTTGATGTGGAGTCGCCCACGGTTTGTGAGCCAGTTGGCAACCCATCTTACAATGAAGGGGCTTACATTCAGTTTGCTAAGTTTATTGGTAATACCTAAATGTGGGCTTGTGTCGACAGCCTTTGCCAAGTCGAGGTATGCTGTGTGCACAGATGTGCCCTCATCAATAGACTTGATCACATTTTCAAAGAAATCCAACAGTTTTAACAGGCAGGAACTGCCCTTCATGAAGCCAAATTGGGTAAACTCCAGGGTTTGGAGGTCACCTATGCCTTTATTTATGAGGTCTATAATGATACATTCTATGGCTTTACAGATAAGGCTGGTCAGTCTTACGGGTCTGTAATTCCACGGGTCTTTTGCCAGGCCACCTTATGGAGGGGAATATCTGTAGCTGTTCTCCATTCCACAGGAACAAAGCCTGTGGTTAAGGCTATGATTGAAAAGGGTACTTAGTGGTGATGCTAGTTCATGTTTTAACTTGTGTAGAAGACAGTCTGGGATGTCAACTGGTCCCATAGAGGTCTTGTTCTTTGCCTTGGACTGGGCTTTGAGGACCTGCTTTTCAGATATGTAAGGTGAGGGGTGTGGGGAGGGATTGTTGTAAGCTAGGAGGAGATAAGGGAGTGAAATTTTTGCCAAACCTATCCTCTAGCAGGTTCGCTATCTCTGTGGGGTCAGTGTGTGATACCATTTGCCACCAGTTCTGCACATACCTTGGTCCTACCCTTTAGGTTATGGACGTAGCTGTAAATGTAAAGGCCTTATGGTTATCCTTGGCAGTACTTGCTAGGTTTCTCTCAAAGGAGGTCTTGGTGGATTTGACAAGTTGTCTTATTTGGCTGTTAAGGCTGAGAAGGGTGTTTTTCTATTGTTGGGTCCTTGTGTTTGTTTTCTTGGACAGCAACTTTTTGTGTTTATTGTAGAGTTTCTTGATGCTGGAAGTCCACCATGGCAGTTTGATTTTACTTGGGGCTCTGGCTTTGATTCTATTTGGTACAGCCAAGTTTATACACTTATGAAAGTGATTGTACAGGGCTTTAATGTAAGCTTTGGCATAGTTCTCACTTTCAGCTTGAGGTGGAGCTTGGAATGCATTTAACTCACCTAGAAGGGTATAGTTTGGCTTGGTGAAGATTTTTAGTCTGATTTCACCCTCTGTGAGTTCTGGTGTCAGTATCAGTCTGAAGGTGACTGATTTGTGGTCAGTTTTAACTAATGAAGGTCCAACAGTTGGAGCAGTTCACCTGTTTGGCATGTTGGTGAGGACCAGATCTAGAACATTTGCTCTTCTTTTCGGGTATGGGTGATTTGCTCCAGGGCATTTGAATTCACAAAGTCAAGGAACTTTTGTGCTAGCGAGTTTGGTTAGAGTAGGTTTCCCAGTTGATGGTGGGATAAATGAAATCCCCCATAACCAGTGTGTTTGGTAAAATTTGGATTGCTTTCAGTTTGGTTAAGTAGGCTTCGTGGGTGCCATGACACATGGCATGGATCTAGAACTGGCTAGGACTTGAATGGGGATCTTATCCACTGTAACCTGCACCTGGAGTACCTTCATGGAGTTTGTCCAGTCTAACTAGAGGTGAAGTGAATTTATCTCTAATAAAGATTGAAAGATGCCTCCTTTGTTTTTCACACGTTCATTTTGCAGTCTAAAGGTGTGGAAGGCATGATAGCCTTGCACAGCTGGTGTACTCTCTGAGGCCTTAAATCAGATTTTCTATGACTACACAGACGTCTTCATCATATAGTGGTAGAAGTGCTTCCAGGGAGTGCAGTTTTTTGTTTAAGCTCTTATCATTTAGCTGCATGACCCTTATTGTGTTCTGATTGGTTAATTTCACGTCAGTAATGTTTTTGAGACCTTGCCTAGAAAAAGGCACTATGGGGCAGCAAGAGCCTTTGCCAGCAGCTGAAAGCCAAGGGGTGCCAGGTGCAAACTGTCTCTGGCAAAGTAGCAAGGTTTGTTGGCTATGGCTTCCCAGACAGACAGGAACTGGATCCCCATGGAATGACACCAAAAACTAAGCCAATTACTGAAATCAATCATTTTTGTTTATACTGTGGCATAATTGTAGGTGAGGGTAGTATGCTGCTCAAGGCTAGGGACGCAGCTGCCTGGGACACACAGACAGCTTGACCATGTCTCTCTTCATATAGTCCAGTGAGGTACAGCTCAGGTCATTCACACCAGCATGAACTATGACAGAGTCATAACGGTACTTATTGGTGAGAGGCCTGAGTGCATACATGATTTGGCGAATCCTGGCACTGGACAGGCAGCTGACCATGACGTTCTCCTTTTCCAACCTGGTGAGTGGGACATCTGTGTGTCTCACTACTGAGGCTCCAATAACGAGAAAACTTGGTTTTTGAGTGTTATGTCTTATGGGCTTGTGTTATTGTGGTGGTATTGCTGTGTGTCATGGGTGCTGTGGAGACCGTGTTAGCTGTAGCAGACTTGTGTTTTGGAGGTCTCTGGTGTTTCAGTAAGTTTTTCTAGAGAACCTCCACATATCTGGATTTACGTGTTTAATGTGTACTATGTGCATGAGTAGTGGTATGTGCATGAGTAGTGGTACTATGTGAATATGTAGTGGTGAGTAAGTTGACAACCTTCGCTGTGTTACTGTTTTGAGTGACAGACAGCATGGATTCTAGATAATTGGTGTAAATACATCTCTTTCACTCTGCACTAGATTGTCTTACTAGTATAGTGTTGTCTGTGTAAATGAGGCAATTGCTACACAGCCTCAAGAGACCAAGTCAACAAGGTTGGCAGAAGAAACAAGGGTAGTCCAACTGTCCATATTGCTAAGCTGAAGACTTGTCTCTAAGGGTGGCTTTTCAGAAATGACCATTGAGGAACTTGGCGAATTGATATTTCTGCCTGGGTTTTCAGGGAAAATTTGTTGAATTTAACTGTTCTGGTTTGGGGCAGAGCTGTGCAGCAGTGCACAGTGCTGAGCGATGCATAAACAAGCAGAAACCAGCTCAGATGCAGGGCCTAAATACCAGAAGCTAAAACTTGAAAAAAACTAACAAAATTCAAAAAGATCAATGAGGATGCTTATTCCTATCCCTAGCCCGGCCTCCCTGTACCAGTCAGGTCCCAATCAACACAATTCTCTCACAAAAGTGCAGATAGGCCCCTTCCAATCCAAGATGGCCTGGAAAACATGTTCAGAACAAACAAACCACTACAAACAGTTCCAGAAGCAGCAGGTCTAGATCTGGACTATGCTACAGTGGGTCTATAATGAATCAGCGAATGCTTAAAAAAAGCGAACACTGATTCATCGACCCAATGCTCGCTGGGCCGGTTTCAGGACTTTGCCATTTCCTCCACTGTGGTGCGATCTCGGAGTTGCTATATTTAAGTGTGTGTGTGTGTGTGTGTGTGGGGGGGCGGTCATTATATACTGTTTTAAGATTTTTTTTTTTTTTGTGGAACAGCAATTTTTTTCCCTGGGAAAAAAATTGCTGTTCCAAGTGTTCGGGATTGTAAGCTTTTGCTTAAATAGGGTCGATGAATCAGCGTTTGCTTTTTTAAGGTTTCTCTGATTCAATATAGACCTGCTACAGCTACTAGCTACCCTAGTTTCAGTGGGAAACACTACAGAATGTTTAACACACCAGAAAAATAGCAGTGAGGTAATAAAAAAAATGTTTAAAACAGCAGAAAATCAGCCAGGAGGCTCTAAAGACTGATTTAAACAGTTAACAGGTCTGTTAATTAAGTACTGTTTGGCGGGAAAATCACACCAGGCAGAACAGATAGCTTTAAAGCAGTGAAAATACAAGTAAATACTTAAGAGACAGTGGAAACAATGAAAAAGCTTGCTAAACAGTGAAAACGGCAATTAAATTTGATTTTACAGGCACCAGGCAATTGCCTGCCACAATGTCCCTAATTGTCTTTTAGGGATATTCTGAAAACCTAAGTTTTGGTTTAATCAAATAGCTACTTTTGGTGCTGTATTGTTAAACAAATTCAGATCGAACCTCATTCATATTGGCAACAACATTGGAATTAAAACCAGGCATGCCTGAAGTCTGTATCACTTGCCCAGGTGGTATAGAAGAAGATATCAATGCTCCTATAACATAATTATTCCTATTACTGTTTGAAACTTCATTGAGTTGCTAGACCAGTTGTGTAAGCATACCCAAATTGTCTATCACTTCCTCCATGGAAAAATCCACTCAAACTGATGCCTCACTGGAAACCGGTGAAACGAAAACTTGAAGACTCAAAAACTATGAACAGTCTGTAAAACAACCAAAATAACAAAAGCACCAGGTTCTAAAAGGAAAACAACAAAATGAGAAGAACTGTGTTCGAAAAAAGTTTTATTATGTTTTTTCATCATCTTGTACCAAAATACTTCTTCAGAAGGAGCTTAGTGGTATGTTGCTCTGACTGTAGTACACAAGGTTCTGGGGTCAAGACTTGGCAGTGAAATGCATGGTGGCAACAATATTTTACCTCGGGGATCACTTCAGTCTGCTGGACAGAGGCACAGGAACTAATCTAAGGGGGTGGCGAAAGCCAACACATTCTGGCTAGGCATATAAATGCCCTTCGGGCAGATAACCTAATACCTACCTATGAACTGAATAGTGTTAGTTATTCTTCTACGAGCGTAACTGTAGATACGCATAGAGACTTCATACTCACCAGACAGGACAAAAACAGGATGACTGCAAGCTGCTTGTCTGACACAGGATCTGTGATGTTACAAGGGCTATTAAGCCAAACAGATACAACTATGACCTAATGACGGCCCATGTGGGAGTGAATGACCTAAGGAAGTCCAGTAAGAGGGACACACAGAGGGATGTGATGGCATTTACTATGCATGTGTTAGACATAGGAAAGACACTGGTCTTGAGTAGTACCTTGCCTTCACTAAGCATAATGTCCACATACAAGATAATTGGCTTTAACAATAGTGTAACTAGTTGAAGTCATTCTAAGGGAATCCAGTAGGAGTCACCATGAGATGATATGGTAGATAATACTTCCTGTTTTTCCAGGGATGGCTTACACCTATCATACCATGGCTTCTGTAAAAGGGCTAAAGCCTTTACTGTCCCCATAGTGTCTTTTTTTAGGCACAGCCCTCCTACTAGACGTTCCTACACAGAAAACTCAAATTTGGACAACATCAAGGTGGCACTATTCAATGCAAGGAGTATAAAAGGAAGATGACAGAATTTGAGGCCCTTCTACAACTCAAAACACATTCATATTTGTGTAATTACTGAGGCACGGTTTCAGTGCAATGACAGCATTCCCTCTATACCATGATTTAGCACCTATCATGCCTTCAGTCACTTAGGTAACTGCAGGGGAGTATCTATGTTTGGTAGAAAACTATTAGTTCACATCACAATAACTGCAACCCTAACTTCATGCACATGGAGATCCGAACAAACTTAAATTCAACTATTACTGCATTGCTAGCTACAAATCCCCAGTCAATGTCGCCCAAAGATCACAGAAATTACCTTAACAGCACAGAGGCGTTAAATATCTAAAGAAATATCTTCTTACGAGTACTGTGGGAATTCAATTACCCAAGCACTATCTGGCACACTTGCACCTCTAAAAACAGTTATGTTCAGCATTTCCTAGACGTCATTAATACCAATGCACTGGAGCAAGTTGTAAAACCACTCACTACAGGTTCTAATATCCTTTACGTGGTCCTAAGCAGCCTAGCACACACCTGCAATCCACCTTGCATCTCCTCATCCCTGGTTAAACCTAACCACATATCAGTCATCTCTCTCAGGCACAGTGGTACCACTCCACCACTAAATTATACCTACGTCAGCTTGTAGAAGACCTATGCAAACTACCCAACAGTCCCTTGGAAATGATCCTGACAGAGGGCTGCTGCATTCACTTTGGACTTTACCAGCACTTGAATAGTTGCACAGAAAAGTCAGTATCCATCCACCCTAAATGTTATGATAAGTTTAGGAATAAACTTATCTGGTGGAACTGCTATATTAATAAACTAAAAAAACAAAAGAAGAAAATTAATTAAAAGTTGCAACAAATCCTCATCCCTTTACCTCAAGACTATGCTGAAACGTGCAAGATAGGAACAAAAAACATGACTAGTGCATGCAAAGCAGGGTATGAACTTAAGGTTGCTACAGATTTCAAAGGAAACTACAAATCATTCTTTAGATATGCCACAAAATGAATGTCCCACAATGCAGTGAGCTCATATATAACAGTATTACTCATCCTTACCCCATGAATACAGCTAATACATTAGCAGACAAATTTAGTGCCAGCGTTATCCCTCCTACCCAGACTGTTGCTCCCAATATCTCTGAGAACTTAGTGCCCCAACGAAATCACCTTGGAACAAGTCTTAGAATCCATGTCAAAGACTAAAAATAATATTTCCAGGAGAACAGACAATGTACCAGGCTACATTTCAATCACTACTAAGTACGCACACTGCCTCTACTTAAAGTGTTCAACCTCAATATACCCAAAAGGTTTGTTCATAATGCCTATCGGTTTAGTTTTGTGAAGGGCAAGTCCTATCTCCTGAACCTAGTAAGCTTCTTTGAAAAGATTACAGGGTTTCTGGACAGTGGTCACTCTGTTCAGACAGCTTATCTCAACCTGCCCAAACCTTTTGACACTATCACCCATGCTAGTATTTCTGAAAAATTAGGCAAGCTTAATGTAAACCAATACATTGTACACTGGATTGCAAATTGTCTATCCAACAAATCCAAAGCTGTGAACGTTGATGGTTTCTTCTCTGAATGTAAAATTATAACTAGTGGGGCGCAAAGGGTCAGTTCTGGGCCCTCTCCCATCTGGCATTTATTCTGCAGTCTTAGAAACAAACATTCTGCAGTCATCTGATGACAGCAAACTGGGCAGTGTTATCTGCTCATCCACTGATGCAAAACAGCTCCAGCAAGAGCTGAAATAGGCACGTACATGATGTGTCAAAAATGGTCTCAAACAAAATGAAAGAAAATTACAGCAAACTACTGTTTGGCAGAAAAGTTGCTCTCACCTCATATGTTATAAATGGTAGTCCCCTTCAGACAGATATGTACATAAGAGACGTAGGCACTTATGTGGATAACTCTCTCTCCCTCATTTGATCATTATGCTTTCACCACAGTCAAGAAATCCTTTCGTCTGTCCCAGTTAACTTCCAAAAGAGTATCCTCAAGATCCAAACAAGTCATCCTATTACTTTACTCCTCCCCTATCACACCCATCATTGAATTCAATGTCCCCTTTCGTATGTACAAATCCAAGTATATTGCTCAAATGGAAAGACCTAAAAGATTTCTAACCAAGGTCTTAAATCCTTCAACTATCCCAAAAGATTGGCATGACTCTCCTTGTAAAAACTCAGTAACCTAAGGGTTGCTGTGAGATGGCTTGTGTCTCACTTTTCAAGTCATGAAAGACCCAGTCCAATTTAACCTCCCATTTCTTTCCAAAACCAATGGCTCTACAAACATCTGCACTAAGGACCTAAATCTACTCCAACAAATGCACAAGACTTGCTGGAGGGAAAGGTCTCCAACTCAATGCATTCCTAGCCTATGGAATAAATTACTACTATTTTGAATACCTTTAAAGCTAAGTCTTGATGACTAGATGGGTCAACACACATTTGCACCAGGGTTATCATGTATGACTCTGCGCAATTTGCAAGGTGAACATTATTAAATCCTTGAAAAGGGTAGCAACAATTTTTAAGTTTGTTTGTTAGAAGGTGTATATGGGGGTCCACTTCTGAATCTCGAAATACTGAAATACCGAATTTCAGTATCTTGAAACTAGAAGAACTGAAGTCCACAAATACGAAAAACCAAAAACACCAACGATCAAAATATCGAAAACAACAAAAAAAAAACCCAACCCTCCCCAGACAAACACACACAACCCTCCCCCCCTGACAAAACACTATTCTACGTTTAAGCAGGGGGCAAGCCTTCCTGCGCCCCCCCCCCAACACTCCCACTACTTATACATACCGACTCCGAGGGTGCACTAACACAAAAGCAGCAACACACCTACTTCTACGTGCCCTGCATTCCCATTACACACACTTACACTCAAGAGAAATACATACACCACACATGTAAAACAATCACCACTCTCAACACCTATACACACACACCCTCACCTACCTACCCTAACTTACTTCTACAAATTCCAAAAACATTAAAATAAATTCCTACCCAAAATCCTGAAATACTACAAACTTACCTGGATCTCCGAATATAACAACACATCAACTGCCATCCTCAACTCCCAGAAACCATTACACCTTAAAGTGACAGCATACTAATCAAACAAACCGGCAACTCAAATTAGACGAGGTGCAGTTTCGAGCAACTGCAGTTTCAGTATTCTGATCTTGAGATACTGAAATTCGAAATTTCAGTATTTCAAGATTCAGAAGTGGACCCTTATACGGCTAGGCATCTTATGGTCCCTGTGACTGCTTGCCTAGTATGTTCCTCTGAATGCTATTCATGTTCTGTACTTTCCATGAATTTTACAGTAAGAAATAAACTGCAATGCAAAATGAGTTTTTTCTACAGGCCTCTGCTGAAAAATGGTCCCTGTGCAGAGTTGGATTTTTCTGGTAGAAAGAGTCAAATAAATGAATAAGTTCCTCTTAAAGAAGCTCTCCATCTGCTAGACTCATGAGCTGCAAAGCTACTGATGGGTTATTTGCCAAGAGCCTGTTCATGCTAAGAACTAAGGGTAACTGAAAGGGGAGAATCCCATGCTGCAGGCAGACATGCCCCAGCAAGAATCAAAGTAATCTATTGAGCCTCTCAAGCATTCCAATATTCCACTAAGCACTGCAGAAATCCCACATTCTCTGGAGGTAGATAACTTAACTTGGAATAACTGAATATGAGTGAGCAAGTCCAGTTCTACATCTATAAGAACAGTTACTCTTCTTCTTGAGTGTCAGCAACAGGATGAAGTAAAAACCCAGTCTGAGTAGTCTCTCCTTCAGGTCGTCTGCAAGTGCCAATCAGTCTTGAGAAAACTAGGCAGAAGGAAGGACCCTCCTGTTTTATGGAATGAGCATACACTTGCACCACACCACACTCATCACATAGTCTCACTAAATCTACCAAAATCCACACATAGAAACACAAAAACATTCACAGAGGCTCTCAATAATAACCTACTCAAGCAACAGAGACCTCCAAAGCAGAAATGCAAGCAACCTCCACCCCCCCAACACAACCCAAATAACACTTAGCCCGCAGACTCAGTGTGCCACTCAACCACAGCCAATAAGGCAAAACAACGTACCCAACACACTAGTCATAGGTGAGTATATAGTCAGGCACACTGATATCCCACTCACCACGCTAAACAAGGAGAAGGTTACTGTCAGCTGCCTGTCGGGTGCCAGGATCTGCCACATAACTCACACACTCAGGTCACTCCACAAGTACAACTATGACTCTGTCACTATCCATGTTGGTGAGAATGACCTGAAACGTACCTCCCTGGACTACATGAAAAGAGACGTGGAAGAGCTCTCCGATCTTGAAGCCCAGTCAGGTATGACCCTAGCCCTGAGTAGCATTCTGCCATCACCCAGAATGATACCGCAGTACAAGGAGAAAATGATTGACTTCAACAACTGGCTAAGCTTCTGGTGTCATTCTAAAGGGATCCAGTATCTGTCTGCCTGGGATGACTTGGTAGACAGACAACTATGCTTTGCCAGAGATGGCCTGCAGCTGTCACCCCCGGGATTCCGGATACTGGCTAAGGTTTTTGCCGCCCCTATAGTGCCTTTTTTAGGCGAGGTCCAAATGACAAATTCACAACCGTAAACAGGAACAGGCAAGCAAAAACTGAGGGTGATGCTACTCAATACTAGAAGTCTAAATCTCAAAATGCACTCACTCGAGGAACTCCTTAAAATGGAGAACATCGATATCTGTGCAGTGACTGAGATCTGGTTCAAGACTCCAGACAGCACCCCTGCACTACCAGGCTATATCCCATACCACACTTTTCGGCCATGTAACTTAGACCAGAACACCAAAGGCGGAGGTGTGTCCATATTCATTAAGGATATCCACACCTCCAGGCTAGTTGCTCAGCATAATGCAGCCGAGGTTATCCAAGTGCAACTAACTCTGGGCAAAACTGCAATCCAAATTGTAGCTTGCTACAGATCCCCCACCATGCCACAGAATTCCCACTCCTCTTTTCTTGATGTACTGGAAAATATTAGGGTTCAACCAAACACCCTAATAATGGGCGATTTCAACTACCCCACCATTAACTGTGAAAACTACTCATGTACCAACTCCTTCGCTCAACGCTTTCTGTAATTCATAAAAATCCAATGCCCTGGATCAACTCAGCCACGCCCCCACCAAGGGCAACAATATCCTAGATCTAGTCATTTCCAACATGAGTGACCAGTGTTCCACACCTGAAGTCAACGCATCATTGGTCCGATCCGACCATAAGCTAATTACCCTAGATATACACATCCTGCCCCCCCCCCCCCATTAAGGAAACCACAGTAAAATATTTCTTCATGCTTCTTAAGACAGAAGTGGTGAACTTCGACACCCATGCAGCTGGACAATACAGTTAAGACTACTGAATCCTACATGAGTGCATGGATCGTGCTATCCTAAACAGAACCAAGATGCTGTCCTCCAAAAAAAAGAAAGCCAATCTGGTGGTCCCCTGCCCTAAACTATCTGTATAACAGAAGGAGGAAACTGTTGCAAGAGAGAGTAAAATTCCATGAGTGGAGGAGCTCCCTGGTCAGCCTAAGTAAGAAGCTGCGATTCCTGATAAAATCCTCCAAAGCTAGTTACAAAAACAAAATCACCACTGATTCTAAACACAACCACAAGGCATTCTACAGCATTGTCAAGAATCTCAATGGCAACACTCAGATCTGCTCCGAGTTACAGCACAATGGCACTAAATATACAGACCCAACTGATATTGCCAACATCCTGGCAGATAGGTTCAGTGCTAACTTTACCCCCTATCACCCCCTAAAGAGCCCATCTCTATACCGGAAGAATGCAACGTTCCTGTAATTACGACTGGACAGGTAAAAACCACACTCTTCAAAGCCAAGAACACAGCATCCATGGGACCAAACAACATCCCAGGCTGCGTTCTACACAAATTACAGAAAGTACAGTTGTGTACACTTACCATAAATTTAGATGTTCGAGTGTATTCACTGTTGCAGTCATTATATTTGGGTAATCTGCTGGCAGGTTGCCCTCAGTCGGCCTGGTTAACAAAGTCTTGGGTCCTGCGTCGGTTGCTGTCCCTTCTTCCATGACGTCAGGTTGCTAGGGGTATAAAACATGCAGCCGACGCCATTACGTCAGTCTTTCTTGCCCCAGATGTCAGGTGCCCCCCAAAAGGGGAGCAATATATATAATTCAGTAAAATGTTCCCACCCTAAGCCACTTTCTCAGTTACCTTCTTGGTTTCTTGAACACTTGTATAAAATCTGTCAAAAACTGCAGGAACACTCTTTTTCCTTACAACAGTTTTAATGTTTGAAATTAAAACACAACCTGCTTCAACAGCTATTCTTTCACAAAATACACAACAGAATGTTTCCCGCCTAGATGTATTACTGACCTTAAATCTTGGTAATCGCCAAATTATTACAGTTTATACTAAAACATATTTCAAGTGGTGTTTCTTTTATCTAATACATTTCCCAGTTTTCTTCTTTGAAGAACTTCAAACTATCCCCCTACAGTTCTCAGAGCTACACTGAGTAGTCTCCATGGAACTTCAGCCACTTTACTGCCTTTAACATCTCTGATTCCTTCCCCCTTTGGGTCCTACACATATATAGTCATGTTAATATCAGTCCTGTACACATCACAGCTGAATGTGGACTGTTCTGGTTACCTTGTAACTTCAAAATGTCTTCCCTAATTCTTTCCATTATTCAGTATTTCTCTGACTCATCTGCTGGTTCCTGTGCACCCATAAACACATGCAAATCATTCACATGTTTCCTGTGTTTTTACAATAAACAGCTTTATTAAATAATCACATATGACATAAACAGTCTTACATTTATATAAATGAAAAACAAATAACATTTGACACCACTTTAGTTGCAAACATTATACATCACAGACACCACTGAAACAACTGTTGTTGCAAACATTATAAATCACTTATAATCTATCCAGTCATTGTCAGTTAAACGTTATACGGCTCTTTCAAATCATGCCTCTTAAACCTTGTTCCTTCTCTGCATATTTTGTTCCCACAATTCCCATTTTTTTCCTAGTTTGCTCCGTACCTTTTCTAAAGATCCCAATTCCAGTTGTTTTATCTCTGTTACTATATTCACTACTTCTAGTGAAGTTGGTTTAGACTTTGATTTCCATTTTCTAGTAATTGCTTTTTTTGGCAGCCACCATAATAAGACTTAGCAAGACTTTACTATATCTAGACAATCCCGATTCTGTATCATAACTAAAAAAAAAAAAATCATCTCCCCACTTATTCCAATCCACTCACCCAGCATCTCCAACACAGCGGTCTGCAGGAAATCCCTAAAGTCCGCCAGCTCACTACACTCCCAAAAAATATGTTCCTAGACACCTCTTTCTTGCCCATCACACCTCCAATATTTGCTATCCACCTGAGGAAAAATTCTTTGGAGTCTATCTGGGGTATACAAATGCCTATGTAAACACTTCCAAGAAAAGATCCTAAATCTTCTAGACTTTGTTGCACATTTGGGAGCTATACATATATACCCCTATTGTCTCACATATCTTCAGTTTGGCTAGAACACAATCACTTCCATCTTGGCAGTTTAACTAGCTGAGCCCTTTCCTTTTACCTAAGACTTGCACACCTCTGGCATCATCATTCTGCATTCTGTATAAATTGAGAAAACAGCAAAAAACCTTTTGTGGTCTAAGGGCGAAATCTTCCTGGTGGCATAAACATCATCTTAGGGCTCACCCCTTGTGGGAATAAATGCCATTTTAAGTACCTTTCTCTCTTCTGCACTCAGCTCCAGTCTGTCTTTTACCTGCAAGTTCCTACTCCTCCAAATGGTTCCCAAACCATTTTTAACACGTCTTAAGTCACCCAGTTGTTAAAAATATTCAACTTATTTTCCAGTAATATAACTCACTGGCAATGGCAGGCCTTCTAAGAATATTATTGGCTTTTTGAATTTTCTGTGAACTTCTCACCTCCTCTGCTCTCCTCTTCACCTCTTTCAAAATCTGCATGGCGGCTTCCAGCACAAAATCTGGCACATCCTTCAGTCTCAACAAGCTCATTGTTAATACTATACTACCCCACTGGATCTCATTATGAAAAAAGCCTGCTTGACGGCCTTCTGTCATTTTCCTTCCTTGATCCACTTAACATTTTCACAATTCTTCCTTATTCATTTTAGCCTTTCTGACGCCTTGGCATCTGTTCATGCTGTGCCCGCTCCCCTATCTTTTCTTTCTTCATGGTTTTCTACTCTTGTAATTTATCCACTTGGCTTTACTATCCATCTCCCTTTCATTATACTCTGTTTCTGCTTATCCATACCCCATTCACACCCTCCTTCAACAAATTTCTATTAATCTCTTTTACAGGGTAACATTATCAACCTCACCCCTTTCTTCATCTGGTGCTTATTCCTAGCATCTAATGCATTTCCTCATCACTTTATACCTTGCTCCAGCACTTCCAACCTCCATGACACCAAACACTGTACTGCCCCCAGCACCTCTCACTGAAATCACAGCCTCACACTTGGCAGGGCTTATTTAGCCTTCTACAAACCTTTCTCAATCCCTTGCTCTCGTTTGCATTTGTGGTATACTTCTACTCTCTGGTCCTTAAATTATGATGCTAATAATGCTACATGAGAACTAAAGGAGACATTACTTGTTACAACTTTCCTACCATGCACCTCTACATCCCTTATTTCACTAACCCTCTAGTTGATATAGGTTCACTGGTAGGTACTAGGCTATCAGCCCAAGGGCCTAAGTAAGCCTAGCCAACAAGGTTCCCTGTCTTACGCCACCCAAGAAAGTTAATTTCCTGTGCCCCTGTTGAGCAGAGCCACAGAAGTGATCCCCGGGGTGTACTTCCTATTTCCCATCCACTCAAGATTTTCCTTGAAGAGTGCTAATGAGGAACTTTGCTTGACATAGATGGGTAGCTTGTTCCAGAGTATAGGAAGTCTCTGGGACAGGAATCTATCCCTACAGCATGTCCTGTTTATTGTGGCGACAAGGTTTAGGTCCCTAGAGCATGTAGCTCAGAGGGATTGGGATTTCTTTAGTTGTAGCATGCCCAACAGCTCTGGGTTTAACATAGCTTTATATGTTAGGCAGAGATCTCCTCAGAGCTGGCGATATGCTACACAGTAAAGCTGGAGTTTTTTTGAGACGGTCAGTGTAGGGCATCTGTTTGAAGCCAGTAATCCTCTTTGTGAGGTACTTCTGTGGCCTATCCAGCTGCTGCAGATGCCTTGTGAGGTACATTCCAAAAGGGGCATTGTACTCTATATAATAGGTCTAATGAGTGCCGAGTAGAGGGGAACAATGACCTCTTTTTTCCTGGATGAGAACCCTTTTGTGATGAGGTGTGCTACATAGAAGGATTTCCTGACTACTGTGGCGATGTGATTATCAAAGGAGAGACTACTGTCCACCTGGGTCCCAAGGTCTCCTATTACATATTCAGTATTAAGTAGACTGCCGTTTATGTGATAGTTCTTGGGTACAGAGTTTTTACCAAAGGGGATGACAATGCACTTTTTGGCACTGAGCTTAAGGCCATGCCTCCGACACCAGGCATCTGTTCAGTGAGGCCCTTCTGTAGGATGTCCACATCATTTGGGGAATTGACTATGGCTCCTAATTTGCAGTCATCTGCAAACTTCATTAGCCAGAGGCCTTCTGTTAGCCTGTACTTCATAGAAGTAGATACCAAACAGGAGAGGTCCCAGGACTGAACCCTGTGGTACTCCACTTGTCACTGGTTTGAAGTCAGATTTGGAGTCTGCAACTTTTACAGTGTGGGTTCTGTCAGTGATCCAGTTGGCAACTCATCTTGTGATATAGGGATTTATACCTAGTTTAGTGAGTTTAGCTATAATTCCAGAATGAAGGATGGTGTCAAAAGCCTTGGTGAGGTCAAGATAGGCTGTGTGAACCACCTTACCCTCGTCTACAGCTTTGGTGACTGCCTCAAAGAAGTCGATCAGGTTCAGAAGGCATGGTTTGCCATTCACAAACACGAACTGGGTGGGGTCCAGAGTTTGGAGGTTACCACTGTCTTTGTTTATGAGTTCCATGATGATACGTTCCATGGCCTTGCAGACCAGGCTTGTCAGGCTAATAGGGTGATAGTTCCCAGGATCAGTGGTGGCTCCCCATTGTGGAGTGGTATAACTGTTGCTGTGTGCCATTCAGTGGGCACAAAGCCTGACATGAGACTATGATTGAACATGGTGCTTAGATGGGGAGCCAGTTTGTTCTGAAGTTCATGTAAAATGCAGCTTGGGATGTTGTCTGGTCCCATGGATGCTGTGGTTTTGGTTTTAGAGAGTGTAGCTTTTACCTGCATAGATGTGATTACAGGGACTCTGCGTTCTTCCTGTATAGATATGGGCCCTTTTGGGGGTGAGAGGGGGGTAAAGTTAGCACTGCACCTATCTACCAGGATGTTGGCAATATCAGTTGATTCTGTAATTTTTGCGCCATTGTGCTGTAACTCAGAGCAGATCTGGGTGTTGCCATTGAGATACTTGACATAGCTATAGAATGCTTTGTGGTTGCCCTTAAAATCAGTGTCAATTTTCTTTTCGTAGCTAGCTTTGGAGTCTCTTATAAGGGATCTCAGTTTCTTACGGAGACTGACCAGGGAGCCCCTCCACTCATGGGATTTTACTCTTTTTTGCAACAGTTTCTTCCTTCTGTTGTAGAGTTTGTTTATGCTAGGGGACCTCCAGATTGGTTTCCTTTTTTTGGAGGATAGGGTCTTGGTTCTGTTTGGGATAGCACGATCCATGGACTCGTGTAAGTGCTTATAGAGTGCATTTGTGTAGGATTCAGCAGTCGTAACTGTATTGTCCATCTGCATGGGTGTCATGACGTTCACCACTTCTGTCTTAAGAAGCATGAAGTTGGCTTTGGAGAAATTTTTTACCATGGTTTCCTTAATGGGGGCTGGATGCAGACATCTAGGATGATTAGCTTATGGTCGGATCTGGCCAACGCGGAGTTGACTTCAGGTGTGGAACACCGGTCACTCATGTTGGTAATGATGAGGTCTAGGATACTGTTGCCCCTGGTGGGGGTGTGGATAAGTTGATCCAGGGCATTGGAATTTATGAATTCCAGAAAGCTTTGAGCGAAAGAGTTGGTACATGAGTTATTTTCCCAGTTAATGGTTGGTAGTTGAAATCGTCCATTATTAGGCTTTGGTTGAATCCTAATATTTTCCAGTATATCAAGAAAAGAAAAGTGGGAATCCTGGGGCATGGTGGGGGATCCGTAGCAAGCTACAATTTGGATTGCAGTTTTGCTCAGAGTTAGTTGCACTGAGATAACCTCAGATGCATTATGCTGCGCACCTAGCCTGGAGGTGTGGATATCCTTAATGAATATGGACACACCTCTGCCTTTGGTGTTCTGGTCCAGGTTAGATAGCCGAAAAGTGTGGTATGAGTTATAGCCTGGTAATGCAGGGGTGCTCTCTAGAGCCTTGAACCAGGTCTCCGTCACTGCACAGATATCAATGTTCTCCATTTTAAGGAGTGCCTCGAGTGACTGCATTTTGAGATTTAGACTTTTAGCACTGAGCAGAATTACCCTCAGTTTTTGCTTGTCTGTTCCTGTTACGGTGGTGAATTTGTCATTTGAACCTTGCCTAAAAAAGGCACTATAGGGGCGGCAAGACCCTTAGCCAGTATCCAGAATCCCAGGGGCAAAAGGTGCAGGCCATCTCTGGCAAAGCATCGTGGTCTGTCGACCATGTCGTCCCAAGCAGACAAATACTGGATCCCCTTAGAATGACACCAGAAGCTTAGCCAATTGTTGAAGTCAATCATTTTGTCCTTGTACTGCGGTATGATTCTGGGAGATGGCAGGACGCTACTCAGGGCTAGGGTCATACCTGCCTGGGCTACAAGATCGGAGAGCTCTTCCATGTCTCTTTTCATGTAGTCCAGGGAGGTACATCTCAGGTTGTTCACACCAACATGGACAGTGACAGTCATATTTGTACTTTTGTGTAGTGACCTGAGTGAGTGGGTTATGTGGCGGATCCTGGCACCAGACAGGCAGCTGACAGTAACCTTCTCCTTGTTTAGCCTGATGAGTGGGACATCAGTGTGCCTGACTACAGAGTCACCTATGACTAGTGTGTTGGATACGTTGTTTTGCCTTATAGGATGCGCTTTATTGGCACACTGAGTCTGTGGGCTATGTGTCATTTGGGTTGTGTTGGGGGGGTGGAGTTTGCTTGCGTTTCTGCTTTGGAGGCCTCTGTTGCTTGAACAGATTATTGAGAGCCTCCGCAAATGTTTTTGTGTTTCTATGTGTGGATTTTGGTGGTTTAGGTTTAGTGGGACTATGTAATAAGTGTGGTGTGGTGGAAGTGTTTAGCTTCTCCTCTTGACTGTCAAGTTCAATCTTGGTTGGAGAGAACTTTACCTACAGTTTGGCTAGATAAGTGCATCTCTCACAGGTTGTGGTGTTGGGTGGTAGGAGGAGAGGGTTGTCTGTGTACATGAGGCAATTGCTACATTGCCCCAAGATGCCCATAGTCATCAGACAGACAGGAGAGAACAGTGGGAACTTGGACATGCCTGAATAAAAAACTACTTTCCTCTAGATAAGTGAGGAAAGTGAGTATAATAGCTGTTTTTCTCTAAGCAAGTGAGGAAAGTAAGTACAAAAACTGTTTTCCTCTAGGTAAAGGGGAAGGTTGAGTGCTGTAGTAATTTGTAGCTTATTTAGTGCTAACAACAAGTTCTGAACAAGTGCTGAGCAAGAATAAACAAATTTAAGTGCTAAAACTAAGAATCTGTACCTGGATCTTGATAGGCTACCTAGTGCTTACCACCTCCACTGATAAGCTAGAAGGCTTCCCTCCAACACAGAAAGGCTTGGAGGTCTCAGAAGCTTACAAACAGTCTTGGTTACAGCAAATCTGTATCTGGACTAGACTAGTTACAGGAAAGTTGGGAAACAAGCACAAACACGAGCTTTTAAACCAGAAAGTTGAGAAAGATGGAAAAACTTCCCAAACGGACAATAAACTACAATTTCTGGGCCAGAAACCACTCTTGTGGTAGATAGGCTACCTAGTGCTTACCACTCCCACTGAAAAGCTAGAAGGCTTCCCTCCAACACAGAAAGGCTTGGGGGGGGCTCAGAAGCTTACAAACAGTCCTGGATACAGCAAATCTGTATCTGGACTAGACTAGTTGCAAGAAAAGTAGGAAACAAGCTTAGAAAAAAAAATTTTTTTGTAAAGTGGAAAGGGAGAAAGGAGAAACAGAAGATAATTTAAAATTAAGGACCCAAGTGGCTTGCCCTTCACAAATGTTCTATCTGTATTAGGTATAATGAGCTAATGACACTAGACTGGAATAGAGCTGGGATAGAGCTGAACAGATGGGACTGGTAGGAGTGTCTGAAGTCAAAATATGATCTCACTGTACTCGGTTGAGTGAACAAATGAGGAGTATTCAAACACAAATTTACAGGAGGGGCGGGCAATTCCAAAGCTACCAAGATTAATACCAGCACAAAATGCTGACCGGTTCGACTCTCAGCTAGAGCGTGAGACATGCGTGAATGGGCGTACCTTCGTTGAAGGTTCTGCGTTAGGGCTGGCAACTCAGCACGTAAAAATCAACTGCCAATCATTAGCGGACCGGAGTTCCGCTGTGGCGACCCCTAACCGGGAAAAGACGAAAGACACAACAACAACAAGAACAGGGAGGGAGGGTGCGAAACTAACTGCAAAGAGAGAGAGAGACCACAGTATTCTACGAAACAAATAGAAAAATAAATGATTACAGAGAGACACAGACTACAATAGTCAATTAAACAGTTAAATAGAAAATAAAATGCAGTACAATCTTTAACACTGCAAGTTTGTAGTCAACTCAGCTAGTAATGCAGTTGATTGTAGGTATGTAGCAGAAGCCAAACAACTCAGATATTGAGCAGTAATAAATTCAAAAATGTGTGACTAACACTTATAAATACAGAGAAACCCTCTAGGCTAAGAGTTTAACACTGAATATCAATGAAGTGAAACACAACAGCCTCCACTTAGTGCAGAGAGAGAGAGGGAGGCCACAGTAGTCTATGAAACAATTAAACAGACAGAAAAATAAAATGCAGTACAATCTTTAACACTGCAAGTTTGTACTTAACTCAGCTAGTAATTCAGTTGATTGTAGGTATGTAGCAGAACCCAAACAACTCAGATATTGAGCAGTAATGACGTGCAAGACTATGTACACATCCAAAAATGGCACTGAGCATCAACAATACTGATGCGACACATACCGTTTTTTTATATATCATCTCAGGATAACCAGGTATATAACACATCCCAAAACACAATATTTAGAAGCCACTTTGAAACATTCTAGTGAACAACAAGTATTATCACTACAGCTGTCAATGTTGGATGAAAACAGGTATACAATGCCCAGCATACAAGCTTTAACAGATTATTCACACAGACCAGTGCCTTCATTTATGTGACTTTCTTTTAATTTTCACCTCTTGTGTTTCTTATATCCCACTGTGATTTAGTTTTGTTTTTCCTGTATGGTACTTAGTTTAATATATACCTTAAAGTTTAAGTTACCCTTATTTCTGACACCTTGACTCCAACTCCAACACCCTTCTGACACCATGAACACAGTCATTTGTGTTTACTCAGCAGAAGTAATTAGGCGATGACCACAAAATAAAAAAAACACGCTGCCTTTGTGTTGCCTGCATTCTCCCCTTCATCTGACTTTGAACAGAGCTAAACAAAGCTTTTAAGACTGTTGGTGACTCTATGGTTACACAAGGAAACTGCTGCAGCTATTCACCACCAGAAAGCATTCAGTATACAGCCACTGTTTCCAATATATTCACTTTGCTGAATGCAGCTTCGTTTCCATAATGGTACAAGCTAACTTGCAGCACACTTAACATTAGATGCAACCATTAACAGTTTGACCTGATCCTGCATCTCCTCAAAATCAAAGAAAAGAGTCAACATTCCTATAACCTGATTTCTAAGATCATGCAGTAACAGGCCACGAGAGACAAATCCCTTAGGATTCTAAGCAGCAACCTATCAAACCTGTTCAGGATACCAGACTCTCTACCCAAGAAATGGGAAGCTGATCAAGAGGTCTTTAGGATTTATGCTAAGCAAATGAAATGGCAAAAATGTACATTTTGTATTCTTTAATGGTGTAGAACTGAGCTCTGGTTTTCCTTGGTAAACTTCATCCAGCTTATGAAGAGAGGAGAACCACTACTTGGATCTTTTCTAAGCCGGAAAATTGCACATTTCAAAAATGTTTTCGATGAAGCTGGGACCCAAGTGCTCAAAGTCTAAACTACCACATACATTTTATGCATTTTTCTTTTCAGTTTAGCAGGCTGAGAAAGCCAGACCATAGACTGTCATTCCATGAGCCTCAAAGAAGTGATCATCTTACGGTGAGCAAGTGCAACTCACACTGACACAGTCTGTCACAAATTGTTATATGGTACATCTGATGATGTCAACATTTCCAAAAGAAAGCAATGCAAGACTTCAGGTAAAGCGAACATGCTTTTTAGAGAGAATACAGAATCTAGTGAGGACAGGAAATAAGAAGAATAAAGCAGAGATGTATTAGTGTGCTAATTCTCAGTCACCAACTTCCTTCACAGTGCAGAGCTTGTGGTCACTAAATCTGACCCTGATACAGCAGCAGATCTGCCAAAAGGCCAACTCCCAAATGTTTTCATTGAAAATGTTATCGTTGTACAATGCAAAGAGATTTAACTTTAAGAACCTTGCTATGTATTCATGGGTAGGTACTAGGCAATTGGCCCAAGGGCCTAAGTAAGCCCAGCCAAGAAGATTCCCTGGCTTACACCACCCAAGAAAGCTATTTTCCTGAGCCACTGTTAAGCAGAGCCACAGAGGTGATCCCCAGGGTGAATTTCCTATTTCCCATCCACTCGTCAAGATTTTTCTTGAAGAGTGCTAATGAGGAGCATTGCTCGACATAGATGGGTAGCTTGTTCCAGAGTATGGGAAGTCTCTGGGACAGGAATCTATCCCTCCAGCATGGCCCGTTTATTGTGGAGACAAGGTTTAGATCCCTAGAGCGTGTAGCTTGGAGGGATTGGGATTTCTTTAAGTGGAGCATGTCCAACAGCTCTGGGTTTGACATAGCTTTATATGTTAGGCAGAGATCACCTTGGAGTAGGCAATATGCTACTGTGTAAAGCTGGAATTTTTTGAGATGGTCAGTGTAGGGCATCTGTTTGAAGCCAGTAATCATCTTTGTGAGGTACTTCTGTGGCCTTTCCAGCTGCTGTAGATGTCTTGTGAGGTACATTTCAAAAGGGGTGGGTTGTACTCTATTAATGGGTCTAATGAGTGTCGAGTAGAGGGGAACAATTACCTTTTTTTTCCTGGATGTGAACCCTTTTGTGATGAGGTGTTGCCATGTAGAAGGACTTCCTGACTACTGTGGCGATGTGGTTATCAAAGGAGAGACTACTGTCCACCTGGGTCCCACGGTCTCTTATCACACATTCAGTGTTAAGTAGACTGCTGCCTATGTGGTAGTTCATGGGTACAGAGTTTTTACCAAAGGGGATGGCAATGCACTTTTTTGGCACTTAGCTTGCGGCCATTGCTCTGACACCAGGCATCTGTTTCAGTGAGGCCCTTCTGTAGGATGTCCGCATCATTTGGGGGTTCTACTATGGCTCCTAGTTTGCAGTCATCTACGAACTTTGTTAGCCAGAGGCCTTCTGTGTTAGCCTGTACTTCAGAGAAGTAGATACCAAACAGGAGCAGTCCCAGGACTGAACCCTGTGATACTCCACGTGTCACTGGTTTGAAGTCAGACTTGGAGTCTGCAACTTTTACAGTGTGGGTTCTCTCAGTGATCCAATTGGCAACCCATCTTGTGACGCAGGGATTTAAACCTAGTTTAGTAAGTTTAGCTATAATTCCAGAATGGGGGATGGTGTTGAAAGACTTGGCGAGGTCAAGACAGGCTGTGTGAACCACCTTACCCTCGTCTACGGCTTTGGTGACTGCCTCAAAAAAGTCAATCAGGTTTAGGAGGCATGATATGCCTTTAACAAACCCGAACTGGGTGGTGTCCAGAGTTTGGAGGTTACCACTGTCTTTGTTTACGAGTTCCATGATGATATGTTCTATGGCCTAGCAGACCAGGCTCGTCAGATTAATAGGGCGATAGTTCCTGGGATCAGTGGTGGCTCCCCCTTTGTGAAGTGGGATAACTGTTGCTGTGTGCCATTCAGTGGGCACAAACCCTGATGTGAGGCTATAACTGAACATGGTGCTTAGGTAGGGAGCCAGTTCGTTCTGACGTTTGTGTAAAACACAGCCTGGGATGTTGTCCGGTCCCCATGGATGCTGAGTTTTTTGCTATAGAGAACACAGCTTTTACCTGCGTAGTTGTGATTACAGGGACTGCATTCTTCCTGTATAGATATGGGCTCTTTAGGGTTGAGAGGGGGGTAAAGTTAGCACTGAACCTATCTGCCAGGATGTTGGCAATATCAGTTGGTTCTGTAATTTTCGTGCCGTTGTGCTGCAACCCAGAGCAGATCTGGGTGTTGCCATTGAGATTCTTGACATCACTACAGAATGCTTTGTGGTTGTCCTTAGAATCAGTGGCAATTTTGTTTTTGTAGCTAGCCTTGGAGGATCTTATAAGGGATCTTAGCTTCTTACTTTGGCTGACCAGGGAGCTCCTCCACTCCTGGGATTTTACTCTCTTTTGCAACTTGTCAAATACCTACCTGTGCTGGAAATTGGCTTTAACACCCCACCACCTTCTAAAAGAGTAATCCATGCACTCTAAGAACCACTTACGAAGTTGGCCATTGTCCTTTCTCTTGACCAACAGTTTACACTGTATATGCTAGTGACATAGTCCTCCTGGCTGACAAGTTTCTACATTCAGGAAATGGAAAAAAAAAACCCCAAAAAAACAAAAGAAAAAATTGTCCTACTTTGCACCACTCTGTTAATTGCTTTGTATGGGCTATAAACTGATTACTCCAAATATAGACCAATTAACTCCATTTCAAATAAAACCAAAACGAAACTAAGTGGAAAAATACTCTCCAAAAACAAGTATCAATAATTCCCCAATATACTAAAATCCTTCAAGGAGGAAACATTCACTCTATTCCTGGCCCCATCTATCACAAAGAATATCAAGGCAATTCACTTCCACACACTAGTCCTACCCTACAATGGTCAACCCCCAACCCCTGTAATCTAACTTTTGCTGCCATAAATATTAGAAGTATAAAATTGCTGAACTACATGCCTGGATTACCTAACAAAAGCCCAATATTCTCACTGTAACTGAAACTTGGCTTAAATTCAGAATAAACAACTCCAAAATGAAACCTCCCAGCAATAACATCATCTGTAATGACTCTATAAAGAGGAAGTGTAGTGGTATCGCTTTACTATTTCCGAACAATGATCATATTTCCTCTTACAACAAACCAAAATTCAATTCTGCAGAGCTCATTACTTTCCTGAAATTAAAGAAATTATTAACAAATATTTATTACTGCTCTTTACATCTCTCCTGACGACAATACAGCTACAGTGGAAGGCATCCTACATTAGATATCCATAACAATTCCACAAGAAAAAGTACTACTAGCTGATCTGAATTATGGTTGGACATAAACTCTCCTACATCTAGTGTGAATTTATTTGGCTTCGCACAACTAATTACTAGCCACACACAGATTATAGCAAGATATCAAATTCCCTATTAGATCCTAGTATCAGAGCCTAGCAAATACACCACCTCTGTTACTGACCATCTCAGTGATCATCTCCAAGTCTATAGAACCAGACAACTCGCACATTAACATATACAGCATGTTAATAAAACAGCACGCAAGTTGTCCAAGTTTAATCCAGTAATGTTCATTAGTACCCTACCATCTAATAACTGGAACTTCCTAAAAATCCTCCTCTTAGATGATGCTGTAAATGAATTCAGGACAACTTTCCTGAATATCCTGAATAGTCCTGCACCTACTACAAGGAAGGCAACAAAAACAAATAATGGAATTTGGCTCTCCAAAAAGATTAGAAAGAATATGCAGGATAAAGAAAAAGAGTGGGAAAAATGGCAACAATATAAAACACCACATCTTGGAAACTTCAGAATGCTTTGCAATTGCACTAAAAATCAATTAAGGAAGATAAAAAAAATACCGCACTATAATAACTTTCAGAATAATAGTACACACAACCCTAAAAAACTCTGGACAGCCATTAAAGACATCTTGCATCCCTGCCATAAATTCAACCCTATCCCTTCTCCCAATAACTCATCATTCGAAACCGCAATACAATTCAACTCTTCATAGACAGTACAGTATCTCTAACAAAAGATCCCCCAACGACTGATCCTAACCCTGCCCAACAGCCACATATCATCACATCCACTTTCACCTTTAAGCCTTTGCCTATGTCCTGTATAAAACTACTCTCAAACAAACCCAAACCATGCTCTACTTCAGCTGATGACCTTCCAGGTGAGTACCTTAAAATAGCAGCCGACAGCAACGCCTACCCTTTCTCAATCCTTATAAATATGTCAGTTCAGCAGTCCCATATTCCCCCTCTCTGGAAAAAGTCACACATTATCTCTTTGCACAAATGAGAACATTCAACAGACATTACCAACTTTAGACTTATAGCGGTCTTGCCTCCCCTCTCCAAAATACCTGAAAAATGTATTCAAAAACAATTATTAAACTATCTCCTGCAGGGAGAACTCCTTTCACACAACATGGCTTCCATCCTTCCCATAGTACTAACACTGCACTTCTAACCTATATAGACATTATCTAGAGATAACGGCAAACTAGTCTCTTCCTTATTTCTAGATGAGTTTGCCACAGCAAAGTTCTATTTCAAATGCCCTCATCAGTGCTATCTCGGACCACCTTTCCATGGTTCAAACACTACCTATCCAATAGCACTCCATCCTCTCTCCATACCGCCCAGTCACCAACAGGATACTACTCCCCTCCTCTTTAACATTCAACAACTTCCATGCATCCACACAACAGCCCTCCCTAATAAGGTACACAGATGAATCCAAATCTAATACCGTACACAGATGAATCCACATTCATCTGCACATCTGACAACATGGCACATCAAAGAATTACTCGGGAAGCTTTAACAGCAAATGCTCAACCCTAAAAATATTACTACCTTCCCCCCCAAATCCCTCTCCCATGAAAAAAAAACAAAATTTAAAGTTCTCTCTCTCTCTTGATAATACAACCAACAAAATTACCTCTCATAGCAAGTTATTAGGAAGGATAGTGGATGATAATCTTAAATTTAACCTACATATACAAAATTTATTAGCATCAGTTGGCATAATGGTTAAGGTCTTTGTATCCCATGCCCAAGATACATGGTTCAATCATGACCTCCAACCAATGCCTGTTTGGAGTTTGCATGTTCTCTGTGTCTCTGTGGGAGTCCTCCCACCTCTGAAAAACATGCTGAGTGTTTCCATCTAAAAAAAAAAAAACTCACCTAATGGAGCCCTGGGCATCAGCACAGATGTTAGGTGGTGCCCTATAGGGGAAGGCTTGTGTAGACCAAACCCTGTGGGCATCTACTGTGGTGCGTAGTATCCTCAAGATAGGAGAACATGGATCACAGACTGCACATCATGGCAGGGCTGACCACTTGATGGTGAGTCGGTCTTGTTGACGAATGTCGCCAAAATGGTCATGGATATTTGCCGATAAGTGGGTTGAGGACCTGGCCTACTCTCACCTAAATCAGGGAACCATGCAAACAGCAGGAGGGGCATATGTGCCTTATTGGCCAGTGTGTGCCCACCATATAACCCAGTAGCCCTTAGTCAATAAGCTATTGGCCGGTCAGTGTCTAGTGGCCCAGCTGTATTGAGAGAAAGTTACATGTAAAATCAATCAACCAATACCAACCATTAACTCAATGTAGGTTCATTGGCAGAAAGAGGCTTGCAAGTGGATGACATGATGGTGAGGAGGAGGCTGGACATCCTATATATTCAGGAGACAAGGTGGAAGGGATCCAGAGTCTACTACTCAGGAGGAGGACAGGTTAGAAATGGTCTGAGAATTGTGGTGAGGGAGAGACTTCAGAAAGCAGTGAGGGATGTTATCAGAATTAATAACAGATTCATGGCAATCAGACTCCTGTGTAAAGATAGGCTATTGTTCATAATCTCGGCCTGCCCCACAGCAGGATTGCAACAGTGAGGAAAATAGTACACTTGGACAGCAGTTGCAGGGCCTACTAGGTAAAGCAGGACAACATGAAATGGTGTTGATAATGGGGGACTTGACTGGGACAGAGAGAACAGGGTATAAGGACTACCTGGGTCCACATGGGTGAGGCAACAGGACTGAAGAAAGAGGCCATTCTAGACTTCTGTCTGGCAAATGGCTTGATGGTGGCCAACACATGGTTCAGAAAAAGAGATCGTCACAAGATCACATACAAAAGTGGCTAACATGCAACTCAGGTAGACTTCCTCCCAAAAAGGAAAAGGCACTGGGTAGAATTCATGATTGTAAAGTCACCCCAGTGAAACAGTCGACCCACAGCATAAACCACTGATTGCCACAACCAGCTGCAAACAGTGGCCAGAGAAGGCTCTAATGTCAACACAACCAGGCTGAAGATCTGGAAGTTGAATGGAGATAAAGCACAACAGTTCAATGAATTACTCTGGGCTACAGCACGTCAAGAAAAAGGGGAAATAGGTGCAGTTGAAGAAGAATGGCAGTGCCTCCAAACAGCATGTGTAAGGGCTACAGAACAGACATGCGGCCGAGCCAGGTATGGAAATAAGTTATATAAGGACAGTTGGTGGTGTAATGCAGAAATCCAGAAAGCCATCAAAAGAAAGAAGGAGTGCAGAAAAAACTGGGAGATAGAAAAAAAAACAGTTCAGGCTAGGAAGGAATACTGGTTGGATAACAAAGAGGCTAAGACAGGAGTTGCAATAACAAAGAATAAGGCATCAGAGGCACTCTACCAACTTCTGGAAGTGACTCAGTGGATGGCACAAAGAAACTCTATCCGGTTGCAAGGCAAAGACCTGCTCATCAGTCCACAGGACATCAAAGGCAGATGAAAGGAGTACTTACAGCAGCTTTTGAATGAAGAAAGCCCCACAGAAGCTGTATTACTCCAGAGACAGCCTACGATGAAAGAAGAGGAGGAGCCCATTCAAGAAGAAGTAAGAACAGCACTAAGGAAAATGAAGTCAGGGAAAGCAGCAGGCTTAGATGAGGTCACAAAAGATATGATGAAGTTGGGTGTGATAGAGAAATGGCTCCTGACGCTACTCATAGCAGTATGGAGAAAAAAATGGATCCCAGATGACTGGAGAATAAACATACTAGTGCTAGTGTACAAGAACAAAGGGGGCATTCACAACTGAAGTATAGAGGAATTAAACTTGTATCACACTGCATAAACATTCTGGAGAGGATGAATGATAAATGTATGTGCACAGTAGTAGAATGTAAGATGGGAAATGAGCAATTCGAATTCAGATCAGGATGTAGCACAACTGGCCCAATGTTTGCAGTGAGACATACTTTCGAAGAAGCTAGAAATAAGGAAATAGTCCAACTGGGAATTCCTAGACTTGGAGGAAGCATATCAGAAGGTCCCAAGTAACCTAATTTGCATAGTCCTGGGTGGTTCAAAGTCAAGAAATATTGCTAGAATTAGTGCAAGCTATGTACAAGGACCCAATGACTCAAGTATGAACAGTGTCTGATCTCACACAGGGGTTCCTGGTTGAAGTGGGTGTGCATCAGGGTTGCGCTCTAAGCCACTGCTGTTCATGCTGGTGATGGACTACATTAGCAAACAGGTCGGTGGGGGACAGATCAACAAAGCTGCTGTATGCAGATGATGCGGCATTACAGGAAGACTATGAGCAAGAACTTCAGCAAAGAATAGGGGAATGGAATGCAAAACAAAGCACATGGGATGACAATCACTACAGATAAGACAGTTGTAATGGCAGCAAAGGGCAGAAATCAGAAGAAGCTGAAAATTGAGATAGAAGGCAAAACAGTGAAACAGGTTAGCAGCTTCGCCTTCAAGTATCTGAAATGGGCAGTTGAGAAGAAAGGAAATGCGAATGAACATGTTAAAGCTAGAATCAGAAGGGCTCCAGCCATCTGGCACAGAGTATTAGTGGTAGTGTATGACAGAAGAATGCCAAAGAAGGTGAAAAATAAGGTGCACAAAACGGTGGTGTGACCAGTACTGCTACATGGTACAGTAACCTGGGCAGTAAAGGCAGACCAGTTGAGGAAGCTAGAGGTGATGGAAATGAAGTGCCTGAGAAGGGTAGCAGGATGCACACTGTGGGACAGACAATGAAATGAGGACATAACAGCAGAAGCCAAAGTAGCTCCAATTGCAGAAAAGGTCAAAGAGAACAGATTACGGTGGTTTGGGCAAATATGCAGGAAAGCAGAAGATAATCTGGTGTAGAAGACTTGGGGTGTACAGGAAGAAGGCAAGAGGAAATGATGGTGCCCAACAAAGAGGTGGATGGATTGTGTGAGAGAAGACCTGCAACAGTCAGGCATGAGTGTCAAGAAGAAGGTAAGAGAATAACACTGAAAAGGGACAGATGCTAACAAGTGACACAACGTCCCTTCCCCATACAGAAAATAGGAAAAAGGGGGTCGATGATGACCAAAAACTAGAGATGCTTTATAGAGACAAAAAAATTCTCACTGACGCAACTAAAGCTATGCTTGTCACTACTTATCTACGTCACACACTTTTGTTTATGGTGCTACCATCCTTACTAACCTTCAGGCATCACAAAAATCAAAACCTAAACAATCCTACAACTAGGTTGCTAAATTTGCACAAATACCCCTCTTAGAACCCACCACTGTATAACACTAAAATTCCTAAATTGGTTAGAACTACCCCATCAACAAACATATACACAGCTTCTTACCACCTATGCAGTTATCCAGAATCCATCTGCTTTGTCCAGCCCAAAATAATATTCCATACAGCTACGCTCCCAGTTAAGTCATTATGATCCGATGATCAAACACTCTGGTCTGTTCACAAACCTATCAAATCTGCTGGGCATGGTCTGTACTTGTACCACACTGATAAGAGCTGGAGCTACTTATTTGTATCCATCAGGTCAATACCCTCCCTCCCATCCTTCAAAACCATTCTGAAAGACTTTCTAGCCAAAGCTGGTTCTGTTCTTGCTCAACACCAGAACAAACTATATCCCTTAATGTGAACAAATACATATTCATACCTTACCTCTCCTTACCCTCCTTTCTTCACTCACTTCCTTACTTCTATCGATTTCTCTCCTCTGGCTTTCTCTCTAAATATACCATAAGCCCACTTTTCTTTCACTTCATACTGCAAGTCCTGTTTGTATTATACTAACTTGCATTTAATTTCTCTAAAAACTGGCTAAAATTTCTCTAAATAAGTCACTGTCACATAACTTGTATCTACTCTCAACTAATGTTTAAATAACTGAAAAATCACTGTTCTTAAAATATTTTGTTAATACTTTGGAGCTTTTATTCCCTAGGCCTCAACAGAAAATGAACTCCTACCCAGTCACTTTCCCGGTAATGACATGCCAATCAATCACATCAATAAATAAATAAAAATGCTCACCATGAAAGAAGATGTTCTAGTGAGATGATCACAGCTACATTATAAACCCTAGTGCAAGATGGTTAGCTGCAGGTAGAGATCAGTCCTTCCAGCCCAAATAAGACAGATGCCAGATGTTGAGTGGAGAAGGGCTCCTCCCCAAGCCAGGATTTCTATATGATGCGAAGCAGAAAAGTGAGGGCAACTTGAACCACCCTGTTCACATCTACAGTGGAAAAAGCTTAGCAACCTGTGTCATCCACTGCTGAGTAAGAATTTATCAAAAAGTCTAATTATTAAGTTTTGTGGAGGCAACCACAACTAAACCATACTAGGCCTCCTCATAGGGGATTTGCCAAGATACGTCGTGTCCTGAAAGGATGAACTGAAAGTTAAAGAAAAATACCCTATCCATTCTTCCCAGAAATTGCAGAGGCATGGTAACTATCCTGAAAACATTAAACTTTAACAAGGACTGAACCCTAGGTCTCTGGTTAATGAGATTGCTGATGACTGTATGCTAGGGGGATGACATCTGAACACCCACTGACACAGGATGGACTGTAAAAACAAATGGTACAAAGACAATAGCCTCAAACTAAATGCCAAATAATGTAGTATGATCCACACTGGCAAAAAAAAAAAAAAAAAAAAACAATAGCCCTCCTTGGTGATCTAAGTTTGGCCTTTCAGGCCAGAAAAGGCCCCACATTTCTAGACCGCCAATATCTTAAAAGAAGTAATGGTTCCACAAGTGTAAGTTGAAAGGACCTCAGTCTTCATCAACAAATTGGGCGGCACAGTGGTGCAGTGGTTAATGTTGTCACCTCACAGCAACAGGTTCTCTGGTTCGATTCTCAGCTGGGGTGCCTTCTGTGCAGAGTCTGTATGCTCTCCGTGCATTCGCATGGCTTTCCTCCAGGTACTCTGGTTTCCTCTCACATTCCAAACACATGCATCTGGAGCATTTCTCCCTGGGACTCCGATGAAAATAGACTCTGTCCTAGTTGGACTTTCCCGGTCAACAAATGTTAAATAAAAGTAAATAAATAAGACATGATTGTAAGATAGGATCTTATCCCAGCATATTCTCCTCCAGTGGAATAAACTAAGCCTGCACATTAAATCTCTATCAACAAATTAATAAGACATGGTGGAAAGCAGGTTCTTATCTCAGTGCACTTCCCACCAACAGAATAAACATTCAGATATACTAAGCAAAGCAGTACCTTAGCTACCTTTAAGACTAACCTAAATAGTTGGATGGGCAATCACAAATTCTCCCTGGGCCTATCTTTTATAACCTTCCTTGAGGCAGGAAATAACTTTTGAATTTTGGTGGATTGGCTAGACTGCTACTGGTCTGATGACTGACTGCCTCTTTTATACTTATGAACAGCCAGTATCCAAACAATCTATAATTTCAGTGTGTATATTTGCACAACTTACAATGTTTGTTATAAGAACCTCTGCTATATACTATTATTTTATTTATTTACTTACTGCTTTTGTTAACAGGGGTAGCCCATCTGGGCTGTGGTAGCCCCTTTTCAGCAGACAGTTGTAGAGAAAAGCTATAGTAACTTGTTGTGTCTTTTGGCTTTTCCCGGTTAGGGGTCGCCACAGCGGAACTCCGGTCCGCTAATGATTGGCAGTAGATTTTTACGTGCCGAGTTGCTGGCCCTGACGCACAACCTCCAAAGAAGGTATGCCCATTCACGCATGTCTCCACACAGAAGACGCTCTAGCTGAGAATCGAACAGGACAACGTCTTACTGTGAGGTGACAACGCTACCTCAGCACCACCACCGCAGTAGAAAAGCTATAGTAACTAAATAGGTAAATTTATACAGTACAGAGAAATATAAAGCTTAAAGTTAAAATATGGACATACAATAACTAAGGCAGCTATACTAGAGAAAAAAAATCTGCAAACAGTAAAACATATAGTCATTAATATTAACTAACTTGCCATATACAGTGATGTTTAAAATATCAAATTACAAGGACAACCATAAAACATTCTTTGACAAGGAGAACCACATGGCATTCTTTAGCTACGTCTGCAACCTCTATTGCAATAAACAATTCTGTGCAGAGCTCATTGTTAATGGAGTCAACCATACTGAGCCAGAAGACATAGCAAACTTACTGGCCAACAAATCCATCTCCAACTTTACCCTTCTTTCACCCCCTCAACCTTCCCTCAAGAAATACCATCAAATATAACTCTACCTGCTATTACTATGGGACAAGTCCTTAATGTTCCCTCTAAGACCAAGAACACTGCATCAATGGGCCCATGCAATATTCCAGGATGCCTTCTAAATAGCTTGAAACATGATCTGTCAGGCCCTCTGGAACTGGTATTTAACTGTAGCCTCCAAATAGGATTCATGCCTCACGAATGGAGAACAGCAACAGTCATCCCTCTACAGAAAAGGAGGGATACAGAGTTTAGCTGCAGGTGAGGGAAAGAGTCTGTCTCTGACATACACCTCTACAAATCATGTGTACTCAAAGTAGGTGGGAGCAGTCAGACATCAGTCAAGTAGATGACCTTTGATTGGTCAACAAATGATTGATAGACAGATAGATAGACAAATAGATATCACTTCTTGTAGTTTCTGAGAGCCCTACTGCATGCTATGGCACAGAATATAAGTAACAATTTTTACCTGTTTACTATTAACTACTTATCACTGCCTATTCCCCAGCTTTGCTGGGGCACAAAAGCTCAGTTAATTTAATGTTTATCTGACAAGTTATTTTGCGGTGAACTAAAACTGTTATATCTTATTATCTGACTTTGCTTTCTAATTTGTCATTTTTTATGTACTGTTTTGTGTTTTGCACTGTCTAGTCTTATTGCTTTGCTACAGCCGTTTATTTTTGTCATTGTTCTATTACTTTTATTTTTATATTATTATAGTGTAGGATTGTAGGGTTTTATGCCAATTAGCATGGCTATTACAGTTTCAAAAGATCCTATATAATATAGTAAATTGTTTATACTTGACATAAAGTCATTTGTCTTCTGTCATCTACCTACATGTATAGTTAGACCGTGCAGACACCTGCATCATCTACATAGGCATCATGGCAGCCAAAACAGACACCCCTAAGGGCATTCCCATGGTGTACCACTGGCTCAAGCATTACTTTACCGGATCAAAACACCAGAGTTCTTTCTTTTAACAGTAAACATCAAGGTTCTGTTTTTTCATCAGTGACAGGTAACTGCAAACCACTTTCTGGTAGCCCACATTATATCACTGTATGAGGTTGATTTGCAGCAAGTCTAGGATTACTTGAGACCTGCCGCAAAACAAGGACCTTACTTTATTACAGAAACTTGCCTCAGTGAGACTTCTGGATCTTTCTTGGTTTCAGCCATTCCACCAGGGATCTCATTGATTTAAAGTCCATTGAGGGGCAGGAATGGGGGCTAGGATTGCTGTTTGTCGGTGCTCTAAGTGGGGCTGTTCGAGGTTGTTCTACGGGAACCAATTCCTTTGAACATGTAACCTATCCCCAAGAAGCACTAGCTCTCTTCTTATCTTCCATCTAAATGTTAGAAGTATTAAAAATAAAGTTCATAATCTACATGCTATTATAGCCACACATTTCCCAGACATCATGTGTCTAACAGAAACTTGGCTCAAACCTTCTACAAAGGATGAAGAGATTCTCCCACCTGGATATAATTTGCTTAGGATAGATCGAACAAAAAAAAAGGGAGGGGGAATAGCTGTTATGTTTAAAAACTCATTGAACATCATCCGGAATTCCTTACAACCCCCTATCATCTCCAATATGGAACTAATTTCCCTAAAAATATGCCTAAACAACCAAAAATGCATTAACCTTATTGTAGTTTATATCCCACCAGGGAACAACCAAGATACTCTGGAATCCACCCTATCTTGGCTAACCATGCACTACCCTCAGGAAACCATTATACTGGGCGACTTTAACATTGACTGGTCCAAGTTCACTGACCAGAAGAATCCCTTGCCCATTAACTTACATGGCTTCTCCCAAAACATCATATCACCAACAAGACTTGGAAATGCTAATCAAAAAGATAGCACCATTGATTGGATTCTTACCAATAAAGATACACCAAACTATACCAGTGGGACCCTTCCTAATGACCTCAGTGACCACCTTGTTACTTTTATCTTGAAACATAAAATGACCTGTACAAATCCTCCCATATATACACATGTTAGAAATAAGAAGAAATTTCTCCCAAGTATATTTTTGGAGGAACTCAAATCCTGTAACTGGTCGATGTTAAAAACACTTCCCCTTGATGAGAGTGTGTCACTCTTCAATGACACATTTCTAAATATACTAGATTTACATGCCCCTAATCGACTCATCAGATCAAAGGCCCGGATCGCACCTTGGCTTACCAAGGAAACTAAATTAAAAATCAAGCTTAGAAATCAAGCATGGGATAAGTGGAGAACCACTAAAGCACCACTTGACCGTATTAAATTCCAGCAGCATAGAAATTCCACTAAATCAGACATAACCGGGATAAAAAGAACTACTTTTGTCACCTCCAGGATAAACACAGCAATAACCCTAAGAAGTTTTGGGCAGGTTTCAATAACCTCCTTCACTCAGGGAAATCCTCTACCCCAACCCCAGAGAAATTTATTGGTAAAGATCCTGTAGAAGTGGCCAATGCCTTCAACACTTTTTTCACCGAGACCATCCAGTCACTAGCCAGTCAGCTACCTTCTTCCTCCTCCTTCATTACTACTGCTGTTTCTAATGCTCCACCTGCCTTTAACCTTCAACCAATATCCACCTCCTATATTAGAACCCTATTGAAAAACTTAAACCATCCACTCTATCGGCCGATCGACTCCCTGCTGAATATTTACAAATAGCATCAGATGTAGTAGCCTATCCCATTTTAATCTTAATTAACAGGACTATAACCGAAGGCAAAATACCCTCTCTTTGGAAAATATCCTACGTCATCCCTCTTCATAAGGGTGGTCCCTCCACAGAAACTTCTAACTACCGACCGATAGCTATATTGTCACCTATAGCAAAAATAATGGAGAGATGTGCTCACAAACAACTCCTACATTATCTCACTTTAAATAATCTTTTATCCAAAACTCAACATGGCTTTCGCCCCATCATAGTACTACTACTGCCCTCCTTTCCTTTGTTGATACAATCAACAGCAACCGTAACAACAAACTAATCACTTCTGCTCTATTTCTTGATCTGTCAAAAGCCTTTGACATGGTCAATCATCAACTCTTACTACAAACTCTTGAAAACCTTCACCTTGATAGACCTGCCCTAAACTGGTTCAAGGCTTACCTCTCTGGTAGACAACAGGCAGTTCAGTGGCTAAGTAAACTATCTCACTTACTACCTAATACTATAGGAGTTCCCCAAGGTTCCATACTTGGCCCCCTTCTATTTTCGGTATTTATAAATGATCTCCACTCAGCCATCCCCAAAGCCACCTGCATTCAATATGCAGATGACTCTACGTTGATTTGCTCTGATCTCTCTCTTAATAACCTCCAGAAAGTCACCCAACACTGCTTTACTGCAGTGGAATTATGGTTCACTGAACGGAAACTTATCCTAAACCCGAAAAAACTAACCTACTACTAATTCTCCCCACCCTAGCCTCTTCTTTAGGGCAACATCCTACACTCTGTAATGACACGGCCTTCCACGTTCGGTCCACAAATGGGACCATCATTGAGCCTGTTTCCAACACCAAACTACTAGGAGTCACAATTGACCACAAGCTCAAATTTGATATTCACATTACCCAAACTATAAAAACTGTCAACAAAAAACTTGGATCCATGTATAGAATTAAGAACTTTCTCACGCCCCATACTAAACTGACCATAGCACATACTCACCTTCTCTCTACCCTACTTTACGCTTCTCCGGTTCTTTCCTTCCTCAAAAAAACTGAGCTCAATAAACTATCTGTAGCTTATAACCATATTGCCAAATTTGTAACTGGGAAATCTTATCGAACTCATCATTGCGTTAACCTAAGAAAACTAGGCTGGTTAGAACTCCCCAACCTTCTCAAGTTTAACCAACTTATGGAAGCTTATAAAATTATCAAAGAGCCAGAAAAAACTCCCTCACTACACAATCTCTTAACCCCTTACTCTAATCTAAACAGTCTTCGATCCTCTAATAGTGTCCTGGTTCATACAACGAAATCCAATAATTCAGGAGGTGATGCTCTTTTTGCCAATTCCACCGGAAAACTATGGAACGCCCGTCCAAACAACCTAAGACTTGCTACCTCTCCCCACCAATTCAAAACTAGCCTTAAACAATACTTTAACACTCATTGGCTATGTCCTTGTACCAAACCAGACTAAATCCATTATCCCCTGCCTTTTTTTCTTAATGTCTGCTCACCAATTGCTCTTTCTTTTCTCTTACCTTTAGATCCTATATATACTAACACCCCTGTATGCTTACCTTTATCAATTCTACTTCTCTACTTCCTCCTTTCTTTTATTACTGTTAAATTGTCCTGTTTGTATTTTGATTTCTCCTTTGTGTACTTAACTTTTACAAAATTGTATTTTTCATTATGGAAATGAATTAATGTATTAACCACTGTGGAGCTTTTCTCCCCGGGCCTCTGCTGAAAACAGATTTTTATCCAGTTGGACTAGCCCGGTAAACAAATGTAAAATAAAATAAATAAAATAAACATGTCAGTGTAGCAGCAGCAAAGTGTAGGTTTCTCCTTGTCTACCATCCACCAGGTTATGCAAATACACTCCTTCAGGAGTTGACCAATTTCCTCATGGTGTCCAGTTTAGGTCACCAGCATGTACATGTGCTTGGTAACTTCAATATTTTTGTCAATGATGAGTCACTGACTCCTGCCAAAAAAATGTAGTTGCATTATGAAAGTCTATGGATTTGGTCAGATTATTATCTATCAAACCCAGAGATTAGGTCATACCGTGGACTTCATATTCTTACTGGAAGTAAAGTCACGAGTCTGGTGAAACCAGCCTGACCACTTTCTTGTCCACTTTGGTCTTGTGCTTTTGTATTTTAATCCCTCTGATCCTGAAATGAATGGGATTAGAACAAGTAATCGTATTACTCCTGACATTTTTTCTCAAACTCCTTCTACAGGATTTTGCTGACTCCATGGAAGCTAGGATCACTGATCTGAGAACTCAACGTACTAGTCCCCAGGTCATGTTAACCTTGTATCTGCTAAGATGTATGAGCCTTGTTATGATCATTACTTTTGTCTCCTATAACGAGAAGGGGGCAGGTTGGAAAGTCAGATGGTGTAGCGTGGGTTTGTGAAGTGAAAAGATTGAACATGATGAGCATTATGCTTATTACCAGGCAGCCATCACTCATACGAAGGATACATTCCTGTCCAGAGTATCCCTTTGGTAGCTGGCCAGCTATGCTTTTCCACGTGGTGGACAGGTTATGCAAACCAGCCTGTCATACCACTAGACCAGCTTAATCTGTTTTTCAATGCAAGTCGGCTACTTGTTTTTTCATGAATAATATTGCTGCTGTCAGGTCTGCTCTGTCACCGACTGACCCCGTGGAAGTTACAGTGGTTTCAACCCTCCTTCATCATTGCTCTTTAAAGGTGCTTACTATTCCCAGTTTTATGATGAGCTCATGACTGTTATCTCCAACTATGCAATCAATGACCAGTGGGACGAACCCTTGCCCATCAAGACCAGTTTAGACACAAATAGCTAAACCAAAAACATCAAGGCTCATCAGATCAGATCAAATACTGGTTTCTCCACTGAGGCCTGGGGATGTTTTATCTACCTTGAAATGAACCATGTTTATTGGTGACAATTACTGCCAATTTTTAAACTTCATTTTTAGGGATAGAAAAAAAAATCTAATTATTCAAATGCTGTGTTGATCCACTAATGGAAACTGCAGACACTGGAACACAGGTGTGATGCAAGACCTTTTATTGGACCAATACATGTTTTGCAATTACCTCAGCTTTCGAACTGGCATGAGCCCTTCATCAGGAGTTATAATGAGCTCTTGAGAGCTTGAAAGTGTGAGTAATTGTAACACCTATGTTCAATTCAATAAATTTATTTATTTATTTATTTATTGACATTTGTTAACCAGGTTTGTTCAACTGGGCTTGTGGCCCATTTTCAGTGGAGACCCGAGGAGAAAAACTCCAGTAGTACAATTTTAAACAATATTGATATAATAGCGGTTATAGCAAAAACATTCACATATGTTTGGTTACATGCATAAAGTTAAAGTTGCATTAAAAAGAAGCTAAGTAATATAATTTTACATTGATATAGTTCAATAGGTCAACAATAACATTTTTTTGTTTGTATAAAATTATGCAAATCCATAGTAGACACAGTGGCGAGAGAGGTGTAATGAGGTACTAAGTATGGTGCTTTTGAGGGTACATAAAGGGAAGGAAGACTAGGTGGAGTCATGGCAAGGACAGGTCCTGGATTTGAGAAAATAAGCTTTTAGTTCATTTTTAAAGTGCCTGTCTTCCATAGTCTGTGTTTTTTTGGAGGGGAAAGTTATTGACAAGATCTGACTTCAGATCAGAAGATTGTACGTTTGTGTCCTACACAGAGTCCCCATGACACAAATATCCTACAAGAAGGTCTAATGCAAACAAATGGCTGGTTTGAAAGCCACTGATTACAACTGTATGCAAAGAAATGCATTATAGTGCCCTTAGGGAAACTGTCCACCAGCTAATTACTTCATTGATAAAACACCCCTAAGAGATGACCCCATAATTAGGGATCTGGAAATATATGTGGACAGTAATCTGGCCATTGACCAACACATAGCCAAGATAGTAAGAAAATCACTCTATATCACCAAACCCATAAGCAAGGGTATGACATCCAGGTCCAAGGACGTTATAGCACCATTCTTACTCAGCCTTTATCAGACCCTTCACTGAGTACAATGCTCCTTTGTCATAAGCCTAACAAGGCACTTGCAACAGTCTGAATGCCATCGAGAAGTCAAGGTATGAATACCCTGTCCTACACAGACTACCTTAAGACTGTCAGTGTACTCAATTCTCCTACAGGTTACTGAGAGGTGATCTATGTCTGGCATATAAGGCATCCTTCAGATCTAGCTCTGACGGAGCTCATGTACATCTGTAAAACAAACAGCACCAGAAACACTACATTTCGGGAAATGAACTTTGCCTGTGACATAAATAGAACACGCTGGAGAGACAGGTATGTGTCACAAAGGATCTCTACACTATGGGATAAGCTCTCCATCCATGTGGAGCAGAGTTCATCCCTGACCCCATTCAAGAGAAACTTTTGATCACTTGAAGGGAAACTGCAAATTCACCTCGTCTGGCTCCCACATGTCTGATGGACAGCAGTTGACAGTAAGTAAACTAATCTCACGCTAACATACACCCACCTGCATAATCCTTAACTACCTCCTTACTAATATACACCACCATACAGGTGTCCAAGGTACTCAGGGACAAAACTGGGTTGGGTTCTGCAGTTAGGCTTATAAAGACTTGGATGTTTGTTAATCTAGTTTAAAACTATGAACCTACTGGGATATCTTACTACAGAGAGTTTTAGCACAATGTACTTACTCTGATGACACTCGGCTTTACCCCTCCGTTCTGTACAATGATATGGTAAGTGTTTATTCCCTTGCTGCTGACTTTGGCACAGTGCATTCTTGGTTTAGTCTTAATCGGTTGAAACGTAACACTTCCAAAACAGAGGTTCATTTTATCTTGAGAAACTCTTCTGCCCTTCATTTCCTAATTATAACATGTATGGTGTCAATAAACATTAATGCTCTGTACCTGAGACTTCCTAAGATTCAGCCTGAACATTTGCAAATGGTGCAGAACTCGGCTCCTATGCTACTGACTAGTACATCCAGTTACCAACATATTATACCTATTCTGCACAGCCTTCACGGATACTGTTCAAAGTGTTGGTTTCAATCTACATGTCTATCCACGACTTGTGTCCCTCTTACTTGAAGAAGCTGGTTGTACCATACCGCTCTGCTAGGACCTTGCACACAGCCTCTGAAGGACTGCTGCTGGTTTCATGGGTGAACCTTCAGACATCTGAGATTTGATCAGTCTGCTTTCAAGTCTTCCTCTGGTGAACTCATTACCTGGGTGGCTTCGGCAGTGTCCTTTATGGCCGGCTTCTGGAGGTCACTTAAAACCTATTTATTCAATACAGTTTTGATGGTGTGGGTAGACTTGTTTTTATTTATTTATTTTTTATCATACTTATTTAATATATTTTAATAACTCTGATAATTTATGTGTGCTTTCTACTTTATGTGACATTCATTGTGTGTATATTTTATGTGCCTACCTTCCCCAGGAGTGTCTGTGTGTTTGCATATAAATCAAATATCAAAATGTGTGTGTGTGTGTCAGCTACTTGCGCAGGAACACGAAGCACTGGTTGGACAGACAGGGTGCTGGAGGTCTTGGCTTGATCCCTCAGCTGAGATCTTAGCCCTATAGTTGTGCCAGTGGGGAATCTTATTAGGGATCTAGATAAAGAGGGAGAAACTAGCTCCCAGTGTGCTCTTAAGGGAAATTGTACTTTACTGTGTGCGTATTTGTCATCCTCCCAATGTGTACGTCCCTCACTGGTGCTAGTGGTGAGGATTGAGGCTCCTTGATTACTGGGCCAGTGCAGGGGCATTACAGTGTGTAGTCTGCTTTTCAAGTTGAATGACACAAGGAAGTCCACAAAACAAGCTCTGCAGTTGTGCAGCAGTAAACAGCATGACTAGCAATCTAAGTGTTAATGAATTAAATGTCTTGCACTGCTCATATTAAGAAGCAAGACACCCCCCCCCCCCCCTTCAAAGTCAAAAAGCCACTGAAAATGGTAAGATTTTGGACGGATATTTCTCCACAGGCATACTTTATGGATGGTCACATCGTGGGCCTCACAGAAAATCTTCCAAGAAATTTGGGATAACCATGGCTAAAGTACAGCAATAGAGTAACAAATAAAGCTTGTGGCAGTAATTTACATTAAACACTTTTCTGATATGGTAATTATCACACTTTAAAATTCACCACATAGAAGGAGCTGAAAAGTTCATGAGAAAGTTCCCTGCAGCAAATAAGAAATGACTACTCAAGCAGTCCTGTGTTTTCTACCAAGCACCATATAGACTTTTTCGGTGTGGGGAGGCCACTTCCACTCTGAGGATGTCCGACACCTCAGGAAGTCTAACAAAAAGGATGGACATCAACCTGGGGCTTCTCATGGATAAAGACTTATACTGCAAAAGTAATCTTTACGATGAGTATTTATTTAAATTATACATTCATTATATGTTGCACTCTAAGGGTCAATTTAAAAGGAAGGAAATGTACGATCAACTGACTGTTGACATTTACATATGATTGTTCTTCAATAAATCCATTTCTATATTTTGCCTTATCCACTCACCTGTAGCCCCAATGAGGAATACCAATTGCTGAAAGGACAAAAACAACGTCCTGAACACAGAAGATGAAAAAAAATGCAAAGAAGTTGAAGGAACTGTCACTCCTGGAAGAAGAATAAAGACAAGTGAGTATGACACACATTGGCTAGCAGGCATTCACATATGATAGAGTACAATTTACATGTCTTGCCTCCTCCAAGGAACATTATAAAGTTAATAAAGTATACTTCTCCCACCAAATGAGTACTCATAACAGTTTCTAAGGCTTAACTATCATGAAAGGGAACATTACTATTTCTTACAAGTTACTGCCCCAAAAAAACTTCTGCAGGGATTCCTGCAGAGATGGCCTAGTGTAGGAAACAGTTGTGTGATTTGATACCATTGTTTTTCCATGCAGTGATTTGTACAATTAAAGAGCAGAATTTGAAAGACATAATGAGTTCATAAGAAAAACACTACCTAGCACTGCTACATGCAAGGAGTACGTTAACAACCGTGGGAACATATTTCTTGAAACCACTGACTTTTTCTAGCACACAACTATATATATTTTACCACTCCATAAAATGAAATTAAATGCATGAATATACTGGAAACCATACAGAATATATTTTAATATGCATTTCATGAACAACAGGAAGTCTAAAATGACCAGCAGTATTTAGAGGTGGTAACCCGCAGAGCTTTGTCATAGCAAATCAAAAATGTTAAGAGAAGAGAGCAAAATCAGGGACATGTAAGAGTTGTAATTGATCACGGTCAGATATTAAACCAGTCGGTGCCTTTGATTAGCACTATATACATCTCTAAGACAGCATTAATGGCCTCTACTGACTGAGATTTGAGTTAGTGTCCCAATTTGTATACCACCATGATGAGTAATTTTCAGTAGGTGGTACTTACCTGAAGGCTTTGTAAAGTGGTCGGAACCAACATACATAGGAGCAAGGCGTGAAGAGGAGTGCCCATAGTATAGAAAGCCCAAAATCTGTTCCTTCTGCGCTAACACAGAGCCAGGCAAAACACGTCAGCATATTTAGCATTAGACTTCCAGCATTGACTGAAAAATGAATGTCAAAGACAGAATAATTATTACACTGTGCAATAAATACAGAAAATCCACTCTACAAACTAGAACAGCAGCACTCCTCTATTTTCATTAATCAATTAGTCATTTATGAAGATGATAACAGTACTCTTTTCTCTGAAATGTTTACCTAAAAATGTGATTCCATAAATAAAATGTCCCAAGTATTGCAGTTTAAAGAAAAGTAAAGCTATATAAAGAACCTGCTGCAGTAGCAAGGGTTAGAGTACGATCTCTACTACATTCACAACCTTTAGGAACTCACCTCTAGGTGTGGTCGAACATTCAGTCCAACTTTCAGAGCTTTGCACCCTTTCCCCAGTTTGTCTCGTTCCTCCTCCCAAAGGACGCTGCCAACATTCCTGTTATAAAACTGAACCAACCTGCACTATCTTCAATTCCTTCTTTTCCACGGAGCCCTAGAAATGGAAATACCTATGCTACTTCCTGGTCAGATTCCCAGAGAATGTGTAGGTGTCAAGACCACCCACCCGATCTGTGTACTGAATGGTTCTCTCACAACTTGTCCTTGCTGAAAGTAGGCTGGGCATGCCTAAGAAAGTACAGTTGTGTACCTACCATAAATGTAGATGTTCGAGTGTATTCACTGTTGCAGTCATTACACTTGGGTTATCCTGCTGGCAGGCTACCCGCAGTTGGCCCGAGTTCCAAAGTCTTGGTCCGGCGTCGGTTGATGTCACCTCTTCCCTGACGTCAGTGTGCCAGGGGTATAAAAGATGCAACCGACACCATTTTCTTCAGTTTTTCTTGCCCCAGATGTCAGGTGCCCCCAAATAGGAAGGCTGTAAAAAAGTAAGCCAAAAGGCATGCATGCACTGAAATAAACAACTCCTTCATCTACAAGCAAATACACCACATAGGCTGTATAGAGTTAAGAAGTACAGAAAAGTCCCAGCAATGAAAAGGGGGATGGAGGGAGGGTAACCTGGACTGCAACAGTGAATACACTCGAACATCTACATTTATGGTAGGTACACAACTGTACTATGTTCATCGTGTTTCACTGTTGCAGTCATTACACTTGGGTTGAATACCAAAGCTGAGGTTGGGTGACTGGGCCTAAATAGGATTAGGAGAGGCTACCAGGCCCTGCAGGACTGCAGTGGCAAAGCCTTCTCTGGATTTAGAGTAGAGAGGTAAGTGGTAGTGCTTTGTGAAGGTGTGCACTGATCTCCAGGTTGCAGCTTCTAAAATGTCTTTGGTTGGTACTCCTCTGAGAAAAGCTGCTGAAGTGGCTGCTGCTCTTGTTCAATGTGGCCTAATGCCCTTAGGCACTGATTTGCCATGTTGTGCATAGCAGAAGCGAATGCAGTGTCCTATCCATTTTGAAATTGTCTGCTTTGAGATAGGCTTTCCTTGTGATCCTGCAGCATAAGCTACAAACAACTGCTCAGTTTTTCTGAAAGCTTTTGTTTTGTCCAAGTAGAATTGTAGCTGGCTGTGTATGTCCAAAGTGTGCAGACGTCTCTCCCCTTTATTCTGGGGATTTGGATAGAAAGTTGGCAAATGAATAGTTTGGTTAAGAGCCACACTGGAAACCACCTTTGGCATAAACGTTGGGTTTGTCCTTAGAGAGACCCTGTCCTGATGAAAAATTATGAAAGGCTCCACTGCCATTAGTGCCTGTAACTCAGACTCTTCTTGCTGAAGTTATTGCTAGGAGCAGAGCAGTTTTCCATGATAAGAATTTTATATCAGCTGTGCTGACTGGCTCAAAAGGAGGCAGTGTGAGTTTTTCTAAAACAAAATTGAGGTCCCAAGTAGGTATTTGTGCTCTCCTTGGGGGTCTTATGTTTCTTGCCCCTCTGAGGTACTGCCTTAGTAGTGGGTGCAAAAAAATAGAAGGTTCCGTATTGTAATGAGCTGAAATGGCAGAGGCATGGATCTTAATAGATGAAAAGGAAAGGCCTTTGTCCAGCATCTCAGTTAGGTATTTTAAAATCTGAGGTATATTTGGAACAAGTGGTTCGAGTCCTTGGGCCTGGTTCCAAGCACAGAATCTCTTCCATTTTTCTGCATAGGATTTCCTAGTGCTGGGCCTCCTGGCTTCTTAAACGACATCCATAACAGCTTTAGAGAGAGGAGTGGTTTGAGTGACTATATTATCTGACATGCAGCCAGATTTAAGGTCCTGAGTTGACTGTGCAGAATCTGGTTGTTCTTTTGAGTTAGGAGATGAGGAATTTGAGGTAAAGGCCAGGCTGGGCCTTGAGACAAGCTCTTTAGGATTTGGTACCAGTGCTGGCGTGGCCAGTCTGGGGCAATCAGGATAATTTTTGGCTTCTCTTGTCTGACTTTTAGGTGTACCTTGGGAAGAAGAGCCAGTGGATGGAAGGCATAAACTGTCAGGGTTTCCCAGCTGAATGAAAGAGCATCCACTTTCCATGCTTGTGAGTGATAAGTCCTTGTGCAGAATTTCTGTAGTTGGCAGTTGTGAGGGGAGGCAAAAAGATCTATGT